>NC_058410.1:4586822-4886822 GCF_002201575.2 Neomonachus schauinslandi
TGTGTGTGTGTGTGTGTGTGTGTGTGTGTGTGTGTGTGTGTGTGTGTGTGTGATGCCTAAGCATGACTTAAAAGCTGCCCTGGTGACTTTAAGATGCAATCAAACTTAAGCAACACCAGCAGAATATTTGTTACCAAATGTAAGCACTGGTATAGATAGAGTCCCGCTTCAATAAGAATTTCAAAATTTAGGTTCTGTCATTGGTATTCCACTAACTTAAAAATGAAATCACTTGATTTCTCTCCTTCAGTGTCTAATTTTGTAGATCTGGGGTAACAGTAACTGACATAGTTGTCTTACAAAGCTAACTGGGAATCCGATACGCTATCCCATGTAAAAGCACTTGGAAGATTGTAAAGCAATCCAGGTGATACTGGGGAGTTCTCGGGCCCGAGATTCCACCACTAGCAGGTGCCAAGTTCTTGACTTCGCCGCGAGAAAGAATTCAAGGATGAGTCAGAGGAAAGTATAACAGAGGCAGCTTTTTTGCAAAGGGAAAGTGCACTCTCAAGATATGAGAGCAGGAGAGCTCAGGGGAGAGCTACAGACACTGGGCTTTGGGATTCTAGCTCTTAACTGACAGTCGGTAGCAAAGGGGGTGGAATAGTCATTCCTTGAGGTGGGGATTTCCTGGAGCAGGGTTACCCGGTGTTTCCTCCTTATGTGGTCAGGGGGTTCCTGTCAGGGCACCCTTAGCGGAGAGATCTTTGTATGGTAAGGTAGTGCAATGAAGGAACACTGTGAACTTGGCCCTACTTTGTCAGCCATCTTGGGCCTGTCTGGTTAGATCCGGTTCCTGTGGTTTTTGTTTCGGAGTGCAGCCAGGACCGGCCTCTGACTGCCTCTTTGCTGGCCGCCAGGCATCCTGTTCAAACCGAACTAACTGCCTCCTCTCACACAGGTTTATTGCATTGCTACCAACTAATCCGATTTTATGGCCTAATTTAAACAAGGGAATTGCCTTAGAAAGAATTCTCTCCTAAATTGTTCACACATTTTAACACAAAGAAAACAAGGAGCTGGAATGAATATTTTTTCTAATCAATTTATAATTAAATTATAGATAAACTTAACACAATATGTTAATGAAACAGTAAGTAGCTGAAATTGCCTATATGTAATCAGTTAAGACTCTTTCCAGATGGAAATTTTTCCACGTGTGTAACAGAATATAACCTCCTAAGAAAGAGAATGGCACCCTGGCTTTCTTTAGTACTGTAGACATGGGCATTTGCACGCAGATTCCTGAAATTCGCTCAACGTTTCAAATTGCTTGTTCAGATCTGAGCAAGGAAAAGTCTCTAGCAGGACTGGTGGGAAAGCAAGCACACATCTCAGTCTGTGACCTGGGAGAGGCACCTCCTCTCTTCGCAAGGCCCTGCTTCTTTTTGCAGAATTACCCTCACACATGCCCTGTTCCGATGACAAGACCACGTCATCACTCACTCCAAAAGTAGTTTGAAATTTCCAGCTTTGGTATCAATTGATATAAACATACTACAACCATGCAGTCTTAGAAGTCCAATGAAGGAAAATGTTCTGAGGCTTCTGAACTGTCATAGTTTTGAGGTTAAAAAAAAAAAAATATATATATATATATATATATATATGTATGTATATTGAGAGAGAGAGAGAAAGAGAGAAGCAACACTTTTGTCCCTGTTGGCTTCCCACGATTGCCCCCTGACCCATTATTGCTCAGAGATTCTGGGAAGTGGCAGAGTTGGCCTCCACCTCATTATACCAGCTCAGCTTTCAGTTTTTCCTGAGATAAAGTTCTGGGCAAGTTGCTGTCCCACTTGGATTTTATGTCCATGTTCTCAGTAGGACAAGTATAGTTTATAATCACACACAAATATACATAGTGATATTACATTGAAACTATGATTGAACAACATCATAACATGAAAAATCACACTGTCTTAATAATCAGCAAAGTACAAATGGCTTGTAATGTATATTTTCTTGTACGTGTCCTAGACTGCAAAAGTCCTACTTCAAAGTCCCTTTAAAATTTGGTGCAAAGCTGGCCTTTTTTTTCTGAGTTTTATCATATTTTCTATATATTAGAAAACTCATCTTTTTACTTGTATGAGCTTGATATCCTGTGTCCACTTCAAGTAGGCCTATTAATCTACTAACCTATGCATCTCATCTTAGATCCGTAAATTGGCCATACACTTTTTTTTGAGAAAGCAAAATCATTTTTCATGGTGTGATGTAAGAAGCAACTACAGCATACTGGAAAGATACTTTGAAGTTGTTTCTGCCCTCAATAGTCAGGGCTTTCTATAAAACATTACCTCCCACGGGGAACAGGGAAGACCGGCCACATGAGCAGCCAATTTTGAAATGTGTGCAGCTCCAGTGACATCATGGGCAGATCTCCTTATCATAGAATATAAGAACCATTACCAGAACCACTACCAGAACCCCTGCTTATTTCATGCTGTGAGCCAGGATTTCTGCAAAAACCCTTTATGTGCAAGCTTAGGCCTTGATTATTGCATATATATATATATATATATACATATATATATATATATATATATATATATATATAAAATTTGATCTGAGAGTGGATGGAAAGAACACTTTACAGTTGATAGTCTTGAGACAGAGTGAGGTTTAATGCATTTACCCAAAGGTATACCAGTGTAACTCATGGAGTTGAGATTCAAATCTTTGCTTGGAATCTCTACATTACTCCTTAAATAAGAACAAATAACTTTGGCTACATAAATCGTAGTGGAGACTCCATAATTTGCACACTGAAATTTCAGTTATCACCTCTGAACTAGGGGTGTGGTTCATGGGACATGAAGTAGTGTGAGAGGTATGTCTCTGACATGTAAGAGAAGAAGCAGCACAAAAGTGACATGCATGAGGGCAACTCAAATTGTATTTATCTTGGTCACTTCTAGTTAGGAGACCGTCACTTGTCTGGTAGAATCATGATGGTTATATCTCTCTATAAATTATGCCACCTACTCATATTATGAAAATGTGGTCCTCTTATAATCACCTCGATCACAGATTCTGATTATGTATAATACATGATTCCAATTTTATATGAACGAAAATATGTTTGTATCTCCAGCTTAACTGTTTATTAAAATGTAGGTAATCTTTGAGATGTAGAGTAAATTCTGTTCTAATTATGTTTATAGTTTCCATTTCAGTATTATTATAAAGACATATGTGAAGTAGGTGAACCTAATTCATAGTTAGTGTGGAGACACTGGAGGGCATGTTAACAGAACATGTAATACAAGATTCCTGCACTATTTGAACTCATAATCTGCAGTTCCCTATACTAATGTACATTTTTTCCCCCAAAATTCACTACCTGAATGGAAAAGCCACTATGATAGATGTGCTGCACAGATTAGGGGAACTTCCAGGCAAGGGAAAGCCTTGGTGGGAAGATATACCGTAAATCACAATCATGTCTCTGCTTTTGTTTTGATAAAAATACAGCTTGTTCTCCCAATGTTTAGACATGTGCATCATCAATAATGTCTTCCTCACACTATTAAAAGAAAATATCTTCTAAAATAGTGAAATAGTCTCTTATGAAAGCCAAAGAGTGAACAGGTCTAGCAAACTTCATACATCAAAAAAAAAAAAAAAGTGAATGCTGAAAATTCATGAGGATTCCATGCATATATCACCATAGTTCATGCAGAGGACTTTTAAGCATAAAAAAAATTAATGAATTATGTGAGTGCTATGGATTCTGGAAAACTTCAAGATGTAAAGCATGTAGGGCGCCTGGGTGGCTCAGTTGGTTGGGCGACTGCCTTCGGCTCAGGTCATGATCCTGGAGTCCCTGGATCGAGTCCCACATCGGGCTCCCTGCTCGGCGGGGAGTCTGCTTCTCCCTCTGACACTCCCCCCTCTCATGTGCTCTCTCTCATTCTCTCTCTCTCAAATAAATAAATAAAATCTTTAAAAAAAAAGATGTAAAGCATGTAATAACTAGAAAAACACTTTTCCTGTGGAATGGTGGCCACAATCAGCATGGATATCATTGAGACCATATTGATTCAATGGAAAACACTGATCATTGTCAAAGATCTGATGAAGGGAATAGAAAAGGAGATGATTTGGTAAAAGAACTGTATTTCAAGGAAATCTAGGGAGTGTGAAGAAATTTTAAAATTGCAAAATGGATAATTTGAAGATCATTTATAATGAATTTACAGTCATCTCCCTCAGTGAATTGCAGTAATCAGTTGACAAAATGATTTTACTGCATAGCCAAGTCTTATCTGAATGAAATTGGGTGTTTTTGTAAACAAGTGCTATCTAGTACATTCTTTTCAAAACACAAAAACAAAGATCTAGGACATAAAGCATTCTATAACAGAATGTATTTAGGTAGCAATGATGGGATGATGTTTAAGTGGAACACTTTCTTGGACTATCAATCCAAAAACCCAAAGCCTCTGATTGGTCTTGGTGCTTCCCACATCTACCTGCTGCCAGTGGAACCAGGGAATCACCAATGACTTCTAGCCATTGTATATGTTTGTTGGCACGGTTGTCTGCTGTGGTACTCTGAAGCAGATTACACTCTTTTTATGACAGATTTATAGAAAATATTGGACAGGAAGAAAATGAATTTATCAATCAATTTTGAAAAAAAAAGGTTTAACAGTAAATAGAATGTGGGATAACTGGATCTCCCTTTTTTCCTGACTCCCAAACTTCTGAGGAAGTGAATGACAAAAAGCAAACAGTCTTGTATGGCTGGCTTTCTTGAAGTGGACAGTGAAAATTTTGAGGATTATATAGCAAAGAATTTATTCTCAAGTAGTTCTTTAGACTTAGTGTCTTACCATTGTTCAAAAAATAGGAAAAAGGAGGATCACAAATACTCATTGGGGTAATCATTACTCTAAATCCTTTATATTTTATTTTTTAAGACAAATTTTTGATTAGCAATTATATAGATGTCAGAGAATTTTAGTCATATTAGAAAAAAAAACACTTGGGCTTTTGTATGGGAAAGGAATAGATTGTTTTTCTCATTTAAATTAACCTATTATAGACTTCTACTATCTAAATGTCACCATACAACAGATATTTGGGAATAGACCGGATTCAGATAAGTGACTTTGTTATATTCCATTTTAATATTATAAAATCACTTCAACAACCACTCAGCCCAGTTTTTCAAAAACAATCTTTGAACGTATGGAAATCAGTAACAGTTAGTGGGAAATAGAAGTTGAAAGCTAAATATATTTAATTTCAGGTTTCTTATGGTTTCTACAGAAGCAGTTACTAAGAGAAATATGAAGTGACTGATCCAAGTCCACACATTTAATAAGGACCAGGATGGGAATGGAATTTAAATTAGTTGCTCCCTGCTCTAGTACCCTTCATGATCAATTCCTGGGGACATCTTATCTAATTGAAGAGAAAGTACATTAGAACTAATAATGGATATTGCTGCTCTTAATAATTGTAAAGAAGACCTATTGAAGTCAATGCCTCTGGAAGTCCTTGAAACCTATAGTGTGGTTATAAGTTATATTTTGAGAGGAGCTAGATAAGATGTAGACATTAACATTTTCAGTTGTCAACCTAAGATAATGAGGTTACCCTAATCTCAATTTAGTGCCCACTTGAGACCCAGGGAGACATTGAGACAACGCGTCTGTCAGCAGGAGATCAAATAAGTGTGCTTATGTTGGGGTTTTCACAATATACATGTAAAGAAGACAGTGCCTACTTAGCTATTTAGTTACATTTATTTGGGGGGAATTTACAGTTTTTTAGGACAGACTGTTTAATGAAGTTTTCACAGAGAAGCAATAACATAGAACCGTTGGATTAACATTAAAGACTTTGAAGATATTTGCCAATTACTTAGGATAACGATTTTCTTTTATTCCAAAATAGTTAACATTGAACCTGTCTCCTTTTGGGACAACTATTGGTATCTAGTTTCTTATTAGAAGCCTATCACTTTCTCTGATCTCTCTGACACGTTTTGTGCCATTTAGATAATGTTTGAAATAGATGTATACAAATCTATATCCTTAGTCAGTGATTTACTGAATTGACTTCTTTAGATTACATAGTTCCATGGCAGCACCATTTTAGAATAAAACATTATTAGAAAAGTAATGCATAAACATTTATAGTACTCAAAAAACAAACAGAAATGTGAAGTAAACAAAAAACAAAAAACAGAAAAGTGTCCCCCTTCCCATTAATCCCATGTTACAGTGGTGATTCCAAGCAAATACTTCATGTCTATCTTTCTAAACTTCATGTCATCCTATCCATTCAACACTTTGTGCATAAATGAGATAGCTGTTGTCCTGCAACCTGTTTTTTATTGTTGTTGGTTTTGGAGGGATGCCTGGTAGTATGCAGTTTGTGAACTCTTTTGGACACATATTAGTGCATATTCACATAGAACTATTACATTTTCTTCAGAGATCACTGTGCCACATTTTGACTTACACTTCCTCCAGGTGCACTTCTTTTCCTATTGACATCTGGGCTTTGGTCACTTTTATTTTGTTCTCTATGTAGTATCAATATAGAAACTCTTTAAATTCTACTTGAGTAGCTGTAACTCTACAACTATGTCAATATATAAAATTGCAGAGTCACATGTATTCCCACTCCTAGTTTTCAGTGCAATCATCACAGGAGGGTTACATGAATATCACCTCACAATGGTTTTACAAGATGATTCGAAAGAAAAGACATCTGATCTGAAATCTAGAGGACTCAAGTTCTTAACCCTGTCATTAAATCTCTTTGTGAGCTTAGGCCTTGATTACTGCATGTGTAAATTAAGGGTATTGGACTAGATGATCCCTAAAATTATATTATTCTATGATTGCATTTCACTCAGCTAATCATTAATTTTCTCTCTCTTTTTTTTTTTTTTGCAGATGGGTTTCTGTAGTGCCAGACTGCATATAATTTTCTTTACTAAGACACTCTGATTGTTGAGTAAGGATATAATATTACATATTCAAATAGATAAACTTATTCAAAAATACTTTTATAGTAGAGATTTAGATTCATTACCTTTAAATTCAGAATCTTCTATTTTTGTAGCAACCTAGGATGTTTGGTTTATAGAGTATACTCTGTGTAAACCCAACTCTTCCTGGAAGTAAGGTTAGCAAAGCTTGTCAAAAACAGCATTTAAGGACTCGAGGAGCAAGATGGCTGAGGAGTAGGAGACCTAAATTTCATCTGGCCCAGGAATTCAGCTAGATAAGGATCAAACCATTCTGAACACCTGCGAACTCAACAGGAGATTGAAAAAAAGATTAGCAGCAACTCTCTGAACAGAAAAGTGACCACTTTCTGGAAGGTAGGACATGCAGAGAAGTGAATCTGAGGCAATATTCGGGAAGATAGATGGCGGGGGAGGGGGCCTCCGTTGGCCGCTTCTGGCAAGTGATAGAGCAGCGGAGCACAAAATCAGAACTTTTAAAAGTCTGCTCTGCTGAGGGATGACGCTCCAGTGGCTAAGTGGGGGGTGGAACCCTCGCTGGGACAGTGTGGTCCCAGGACCCTTGGGGTCACAGAAAGACTGGGGTGCCTGAGTGCGGCAGAGCTCCCAGGTATCGGAGCGGGGAAGCCAGCAGTGGAGACAGAGCCAGAGAAGGCCCTCAGCTCGGGATTGCCATAAACTGTGATCCGTGGCACTGTCGGGCCACTGCTCTTCCAGCAGGGACCCAACAAGCAGCAGGTCTGGGGAGACTCCCCTTCCTCCCCCAGGAGGAGCGGCACGGGAGCACACCGCGAGGATCTGCTGGGTTTGGAGACTCCAAACGAGGTTGTGTGCCTGAGACAGAAATGCTCGGTCACAGGCCGGGTGAACACGGAGTGCAGCCGGAGACTGGGAGACGGGAGTGATTGACTGCTTTTCTCTGGGGGCTCACTGATTAGTGGGGCCCTGAGTTCTTGGCTCCTCTGAGGTGGATATTGGAAGGCAGCCATTTTCATTCCCATTCTCCAAAGCTGTATGGAAAGCATGCAGGGAACAAAAGCTACCAAGAGCAAACCCAAGCAGATTAGTTAGCCCGGCCCCCACCAAGGGTGGTGCAATTCCGCCTTTGGCAAAGACATTTGAGAACCATGGAAACAGGCCCCTCTCCCAGAAGATCAGCAAGAACAGCCAGCCAAGACCAAGTTTACCAATCAATGAGAACCGCAGAACTCCAGCACTAGGGGAACACTATACATAGAATTCATGGCTTTTTTCCCTATGTTAATTTTTTTAATTATCTTTTTCTTTTTTTTTTTAATATTTCTTTTTCCATTATTTCAACCAACATCTTATCAATCCCTTTTTTAAAAAATCTTTTTTATTTTTCATTTTTAGAGTCATATTCTATCCCTTCATAGTAGTTAACCTTATTTTTGGTATATATATATAAGTTGTTCTCTCTTTAAAATTTTGGGATACAGTTTCTTCTAACAGACCAAAATATACCCTAAATCTCTAGTGTATGGGTTTGTTCTAGTCTCCGGCCTGATCACATTCTCTCCCTTTTTTTTTTTTTACCTCTTCTTTCTTTTTTCAACCAACTTCTTGTCTTATCAATTCCTTTTATAAAATCTTTTATAATTTTCATATTTACAGTCATATTCCAGCCGTTCATCATATTTACCCTTACTTTTGTACATATATAAGTTTTTCTTGAAAATTTCGGGAGGCACTTTCATCTAACAGACCAAAATATGCCCAAGATCTAGTGTGTGGCACTGATCTATGCACCAGCCTGATCATATTTGATCATATTCTGTTTTGGTTTTTTTATCTTTTTTTTTTCTTTTTTCTTTCTTTCCCTTTCTTTCCCCCCAGTATCAGGTCTCTTCTGACTTGTTTAGTGTATATTATTCTGAGGTCTATGTTACCCAGTTAGCATTTTGTTCTCTCATTCATCTATTCTCCTCTGAACAAAATGACAAGACAGAAAAAATCACCTCAAAAAAAAAAAGAGGGCGCCTGGGTGGCTCAGTTGGTTAAGCGACTGCCTTCGGCTCAGGTCATGATCCTGGAGTCCCGGGATCGAGTCCCGCATCGGGCTCCCTGCTCGGCAGGGAGCCTGCTTCTCCCTCTGACCCTCCTCCTTCTCATGTGCTCTCTCTCTCTCTCTCATTCTCTCTGTCTCAAATAAATAAATAAAAATCTTTAAAAAAAAAAAGAAAAAAAGGCAGTCCCAACTGCCAGGGACCTAATCAATACAGACATTAGTAAGATGATGGAACTAGAGTTCAGAATGACGATTTTAAAGATACTACCTGGGCTTGAAAAAAGCATGGAAGATATTAGAGAAACCCTTTCTGGAGAAATAAAAGAACTAAAATCTAACCAAGTCGAAATCAAAAAGGTTATTAATGAGGTGCAATAAAAAGTGGAGACTCTAACTGCTAGGATAAATTAGGCAGAAGAGAGAATTAGTGATGTAGAAGCCAAATGATGGAAAATAAAGAAGCTGAGAAAAAGAGAGATAAACAACTACTGGATCACGAGGGCAGAATTTGAGAGATAAGTGATACCATAAGATGAAACAATATTAGAATAATTGGGATCCCAGAAGAAGAAGAAAGAGAGAGAGGGGCAGAAGGTATATTGGAGCAAATTATAGCAGAGAACTTCCCTAATTTGGAGAAGGAAACAGGCATCAAAATACAGGAGGCACAGAGAAGCCCTCTCAAAATCAATAAAAATAGGTCAACACCCCGACATCTAATAGTAAAACTTATGAGTCTCAGAGACAAAGAGAAAATCCTGAAAGCAGCTCAGGACAAGAGATCTGTAACCTACAATGGTAGAAACATTAGATTGGCAACAGACCTATCCACAGAGACCTGGAAGGCCAGAAAGGATTGGCATGATATCTTCAGATCACTAAATGAGAAAAATACGCAGCCAAGAATACTATATCCAGCTAGGCTGTCACTGAAAATTGAAGGAGAGATAAAAAGCTTCCAGGACAAACAAAAACTAAAGGAATTTGCAAACACGAAACCAGCCCTACAAGAAATCTTGAAAGGGGTCCTCTAAGCAAAGAGAGAGCCTAAAAGTAACATAGACCAGAAAGGAACAGAGACAATATACAGTAACAGTCACCTTACAGGCAATACAATGGCACTAAATTCCTATCTTTCAATAGTTACCCTGAATGTAAATGGTCTAAATGCCCCAATCAAAAGACACAGGCTATCAGATTGGATAAAAAGACAAGACCCATTGATATGCTATCTGCAAGAGACTCATTTTAGACCCAAAGACACCCCCAGATTGAAAGTGAGGGGGTGGAAAACCATTTACCATGCTAATGGACACCAAAAGAAAGCTGGGGTGGCAAACCTTATATCAGACAAATTAGAATTTAAACCAAAGACTATAATAAGCTATATCCTACTTAAAGGGTCTATCCAACAAGAAGATCTAACAGTTGTAAATATCTCTGCCCCTAACCTGGGAGCAGCCAATTATATAAGCCAGTTAATAACAAAAGCAAAGAAACACATCGACAACAATACAGTAATAGTGGGGGACTTTAACACCCCCCTCACTGAAATGGACAAATCATCTAAGCAAAAGATCAACAAGGAAATAAAGACTTTAAATGACACACTGGACCAAAGGGACTTCACAGATATATTCAGAACATTCCATCCCAAAGCAGCAGAATACACATTCTTCTCTAGTGCCCATGGAACATTCTCCAGAATAGATCACATCCTAGGTCAAAAATCAGGTCTCAACTGGTACCAAAAGATTGGGATCATTCCCTGCCTATTTTCAGACCACAATGCTTTGAAACTAGAACTCAATCAAAAGAGGAAAGTTGGGAAGAACTCAAATACATGGAGGCTAAAGAGCATCCTACTAAAGAATGAATGGGTCAACCAGGAAATTAAAGAAGAATTTAAAAAATTCATGGAAACCAATGAAAATGAAAACACAACTGTTCAAAATCTTTGGGATACAACAAAGGTGGTCCTAAGAGGAAAGTATATAGCAATACAAGCCTTTCTCAAGAAACAAGAAAGGTTTCAAATACACAACCTAACCTTAAACCTATAGGAGCTGGAAAAAGAACAGCCAATAAAACCTAAACCCAGCAGGAGAAGAGAAATAATAAAGATCAGAGCAGTAATTAATGAAATAGAAACCTAAAGAACAGTAGAACAGATCAACAAAACTAGGAGGTGATTCTTTGAAAGAATTAACAACATTGATAAACCCCTGGCCAGACTTATCAAAAAGAAAAGAGAAATGACCCAAATAAATAAAATCATGAACAAAAGAGGAGAGATCACAACCAACACCAAAGAATACAAACAATTATAAGAACATATTATGAGCAACTCTATGCCCGCAAATTAAATAATCTGGATGAAATGGATGCATTCTTAGAGATGTATCAACTGCCAACACGGAACCAGGAAGAAACAGAAAACCTGAACAGACCTATAACCACTAAGGAAATTGGGCAGTCATCAAAAATCTCCCAAGAAACAGAAGCCCAGGGCCAGATGGCTTCCCAGGGGAATTCTACCAAACATTTCAAGAAGAATTAATAACTATTCTTCTGAAACTGTTCCAAAAAATAGAAATGGAAGGAAAACTTCCAAACTCGTTTTATGAGGTCACCATTACCTTGATCCCCAAACCAGACAAAGAACCCATAAAAAAGATTTACAGACCAATATCCCTGATGAACATGGATGCAAAAATTCTCACCAAAATACTAGCCAATAGGATCTAACCGTACATTAAAAGGATTATTCACCATGACCAAGTGGGATTTATCCCTGGGCTGCAAGGTTGGTTCAACATCCGCAAATCAATCAACATGATATAATACGTTAACAAAAGAAAGAACAAGAATCATATGATCCTCTCAATAGATGCAGAAAAAGCATTTGACAAAGTACAGCATCCTTTCTTGATCAAAACTCTTCAGATTATAGGCATGAGGGTACATATCTCAATGTCATAAAAGCCATCTATGAAAAACCCACAGCAAATATCATTCTCAATGAGGAAAAACCGAGAGCTTTCCCCCTAAGGTCAGGAACACAGCAGGGATGTCCACTATCACCACTGCTATTCAACATAGTATTAGAAGTCCTAGCCACAGCAATCAGACAACAAAAAGAAATAAAAGGCATCCGAATTGGCAAAGAAGAAGTCAAACTCTCACTCTTTGCAGATGATATGATACTTTATGTGGAAAGCCCAAAAGACTCCACCCCAAAACTGCTAGAACTCATACAGGAATTCAGTAAAGTGGCAGGATATAAAATCAATGCACAGAAATCAGTGGCATTCCTATACACCAACAACAAGACAGAAGAAAGAGAAATTAAGGAGTCAATCCCATTTACAATTGCACCCAAAACCATAAGATACCTAGGAATAAATCTAACCAAAGAAGCAAAGAATCTGTACTCAGAAAAACTATAAAATACTCATGAAAGTAATTGAGGAAGATACAAAGAAATGGAAAAACGTTCCATGCTCATGGATTGGAAGAACAAATATTGTGACGATGTCAATGCTACCTAGAGCAATCTACACATTTAATGCAATCCCTATCAAAATACCATCAACTTTTTTCAAAGAAATGGAACAAATAATCCTAAAATTTGTGTGGAGCCAGAAAAGACCCCGAATAGCCAGAGGAATGTTGAAAAAGAAAAGCAAAGCTGGAGGCATCACAATTCCGGACTTCCAGCTCTATTATAAAGCTGTCATCATCAAGACAGTATGGTACTGGCACAAAAACAGACACATAGATCAATGGAACAGAATGGAGAGCCCAGAAATGGACCCCCAACTCTATGGTCAACTAATCTTCGACAAAGCAGGGAAGAATGTCCAATGGAAAAAAGTCTCTTCAACAAATGGTGTTGGCAAAATTGGACAGCCACATGCAAAAGAATGAAACTGGACCATTTCCTTACACCACACACAAAAATAGACTCCAAATGGTTGAAAGACCTCAATGTGAGACAGGAGTCCATCAAAATCCTCAAGGAGAACATAGGCAGCAACCTCTTTGACCTCAGCTGCAACTTCTTCCTAGAAACTTCGCCAAAGGCAAGGGAAGCAAGGGCAAAAATGAACTATTGGGACTTCATCAAGATAAAAAGCTTTTGCACAGCAAAAGAAATAGTCAACAAACCAAAAGACAACTGACAGAATGGGAGAAGATATTTGCAAATGACATATCAGATAAAGGGCTAGTAACCTAAAATCTATAAAGAACTTATCAAACTCAACACCCAAAGAACAAATGATCCAATCAAGAAATGGGCAGAAGACATGAACAGACATTTTTCCAAAGAAGACATCCAAACGGCCAACAGACACATGAAAAAGTGCTCAACATCACTCAGCATCAGAGAAATCCAAGTCAAAACCTCAATGAGATACCACCTCACACCAGTCAGAATGGCTAAAATTAACAAGTCAGGAAATGACAGATGTTGGCGAGGATGCGGAGAATGGGGAACCGTCCTACACTGTTGGTGGGAATGCAAGCTGGTGCAGCCACTCTGGAAAACAGTATGGAGGTTCCTCAGAAAGTTGAAAATAGAGCTACCATACAACCCAGCAATTGCACTACTGGGTATTTACCCCAAAGATACAAATGTAGGTATCCAAAGAGGTACGTGCACCCTGATGTTTATAGCAGCAATGTCCACAATAGCCAAACTGTGGAAAGACCCATGATGTCCATTGACAGATGAATGGATAAAGAAGATGTGGTGTATATATACAATGGAATATTATGCAGCCATCAAAAGGAATGAGATCTTGCCATTTGCAACAGTGTGGATGGAACTGGAGGGTATTATGCTGAGCGAAATAAGTCAATCAGAGAAAGACATGTATCATATGACCTCACTGATATGAGGAATTCTTAATCTCAAGAAACAAACTGAGGGTTGCTGGAGTGGTGGGGGGTGGGAAGGGTGGGGTGGCTGGGTGATAGACATTGGGGAGCATATGTGCAATGGTGAGCACTGTGAATTGTGCAAGACTGTTGAATCACAGATCTGTACCTCTGAAACAAATAATGCAATATATGTTAAGAAAAAAAAAAAGAAGAAGAAGGTAGCGGGAGGGGAAGAATGAAGCTGGGGAAATCGGATGGGTAGACAAACCATGAGAGACGATGGACTCTGAAAAACAAACAGGGTTCTAGAGGGGAGGGGGGTGGGAGGATGGGTTAGCCTGGTGGTGGGTATTGAGGAGGGCACATTCTGCATGGAGCACTGGGTGTTATGCACAAACAATGAATCATGGAACACTTCATCTAAAACTAATGATGTAATGTATGGGGATTAACATAAGAATAAAAAAAAAAAAGAAGAAGATAGTAGGAAGGGAAAAACGAAGGGGTGGAAATCGGAGGGGGAGATGAACCATGAGAGCCTATGGACTCTGAGAAATAAACTGAGGGTTCTAGAGGGGAGAGGGGTGGGGGGATGGGCTAGCCTGGTGATGGGTATTAAAGAGGGCACGTTCTGCATGGAGCACTGGGTGTTATATACAGACAATAAATCATGGAACACTACATCAAAAACTAATGATGTAATGTATGGTGATTAACATAACATAATAAAATTGAAAAAAACCAAACAAACAGCATTTAATCTCGTCAAACTCAAAGCTTGCCGTGCCATCTTCTGTGATCCTCTCTGATCATTCAGTATGATGGATGGGGTTTCATTCCCATCAGTGCTCTGGTTAGTCTCGGTAACACCAGCATCCACTCTCAGTCATACTTACCTTGCTGGCTGGTAACTCCCAGCAATCAAGCATCAATGCACTACATCTATTCCCCACATTGTGCCAGTTGCTCAAGGAATAGAATGCATGATATATTAGTTAAGAAACGTGTAGAAAAAAATGATAAACACAATAGCTTAGGAAAAGTGTTGGTACCGGTTTGATCAGAACAGTATTAATTTTTAAATAAAAGTAATGCAATCTAGCAAACTCAAATCAAATTTGTTCTATGTGATAGACCCTTTAGTAAGCAATGTGGTTGAGGAAAAAATTGAATAGAACATTTTACAGCCACAAAAGAGATTATAGTCAAGTAGGCAGAATAAATCTTCTACACACAGAAATATGAGACAGCATGTGGTAATTCTATATAAAAGGGACTTATAGAAATAGTTGGTAACAGACAAAGGTAAAGTCTTTGGATGTCACATTGTGTCAGATGCCTGTAATTTGACCTATTATGTAGGAAAGTGTTAGATATGTTTCAAATACTTCCTAGTGAAGGAGAAACTTAAACACCCCTCCTGCTCAGGTTATTATATATTTGGTGCTATGTCTTTGGCAGCATGGCCTCGGTATAGATGCTGTCTTTGAACATCAGTAAACTGGATAAAGTGTTAGGGAACCACTTTTTCCTAGAAAATTATCATTGGGAATTATCAATTATAATTGCACTGCCCCCCAACTGTGAAAATAAGGGATAACTTGGGATGCTCTATTTTAGTTGCTTCACCATAATATTAAAATGCATTGTGTTTTGTAGCACAAAAGGGAGGGAAAGAAATAAAAATAAAAATAGACATTGTCAAAGGATAAAACCATCCATAGTACAAGACCCAGAAATAATAATTTAAAAAATGTTAAAACCATCAGACAGAAAATGAGTATGTTTAATTTTTTTTAAAAAAAACCTAGTAGAGGGCGCCTGGGTGGCTCAGTTGGTTAAGCGACTGCCTTCGGCTCAGGTCATGATCCTGGAGTCCCTGGATCGAGTCCCGCATCGGGCTCCCTGCTCGGCAGGGAGTCTGCTTCTGCCTCTGACCCTCCCCCCTCTCAGGTGCTCTCTCTCTCTCATTCTCTCTCAAATAAATAAATAAAATCTTAAAAAAAAATAAAAAATAAAAAAAACCTAGTAGAAAAGCTGAACTACATTCATGAAAAAGAGATTTTTAAAAAGACAGGAATAAAATATAAAAGCCATAAATAAAATATTAAATAAAACAGTATCAGAGATGCCAAATTTTTCTGTCAACTTAGTAGCCAACTAGAAACAGCTAAATAGTGATTCAGTCAATTCAAAGTCAGGTCAATAAGTATTCCCCAAAGTGAAAACAAAGAAAGATATGGTGAAATTTAAAAGAAGAAGGAGAAAAGGAATAAGACAACAGCAAAAAGTTCTGAGAAGGGGTGCCTGGGTGGCTCAGTTGGTTAAGCGACTGCCTTCGGCTCAGGTCATGATCCCAGGGTCCTGGGATCGAGCCCCGCATCGGGCTCCCTGCTCAGCGGGAAGCCTGCTTCTCCCTCTCCCACTCCCCCTGCTTGTGTTCCCTCTCTCGCTGTCTCTTTCTGTGTCAAATAAATAAATAAAATCTTTAAAAAAAAAAAAAGTTCTGAGAAAATAACAGAGTCTAAAATATGTGTAATTAGACCCCCTCATGGAAAAGGAAGAAAGGTATAATGGGGCATGTGTGATAAGTGAAGAGATAATAGGAGAGAGTTTTCTAAAATTAATGAAAGACAATGAACCATACATCCAAGAATCTCAGAAACCCTGAGCCAATGCATACTGGGGGAAATTTTAGAAAAAGAAAAACCTGGGCATCATAACCTAACTTTGGAAACCAAAGGTAGAGGGAAAATAATCATAAATTCATCCAGACAGAAAGAAAACCTGACATATAGAGGTACCTGGGTGGCTCAGTGGGTTAAGTGCCTGACTCTTGATTTCGGCTTAGGTCATGATCTCAGGGTCATGAGATCTAGCCCCACATCACATGGGGCTCTGCACTCAGTGGGAAGTCTGCTTGAGGATTCTTTCTCTCCCTCTCCCTCTGCCCCTCCACTCAAATAAACAAACAAATAAATCTTAAAAAAAAAAAAAAAGAAAAAGTAAACCTGACATACAGAGGAACAAAAAGTAAAACAAAACAAAACAAAAATGAAAGAATCCAGCACACTGTACACCTTAGACCGCAATCAGAACAGTGGAATTAAAATCTTTAAAATACTTAAAGCATAAAACTGGCAACCCATAATTCTTTGCTCAGTGAGAATATCCTTTATAGTATTTGCAGAGACACTTCTATAAAGAATAGAAAAGGGCACATAAAAATTTGTTCAGTTCAATTAGTCCTTAAGGAAATATAAGTCAAAATCACAATGAGCTATTTCTACTCACTTACTAGAAGGGTTAAATTTCATTAAAAAATAAAAACAAACCATTTACTCTTGGTATAACACCTAGTGATGGTAAGGTTGCAAAATGACTGGAACTCTTCTGTATTTCTCATGGAAAGCAAAATGGCAAAGCCATTTGGAAACATGTAAGAAGTATTCTTACACTTAGATATTTATCCAAAAAAATACCCAAAAAAGTCTACCAAAAAACCAAACAAACAAACCTGTACACAAATGTTTATAGAAGCTACATTCATAATTGCTAAAAACAACACAAATACCCATGAATCTATGAATAAACAAACTGGTACCTCCACACAATGGAATAAAACGACATTAAAAAGCAACAAATTACTGAAACAAACACATACACAAAGAATGTATCTTTAAAGCATTTTACAGATACAGAAAAACTACAGAGAATATGATTTCACTTACATGACATTCAGAAGAAAGAAAGCTATAGAACAGAAGTTAGATGTGTGGTTGTCAGGAGCTGGGTGTTGGAGGGGGAGGAGATGGACTTCAAGGGATGTGGTAGGGGTGAATAATGGTCCCCAAATATGTCCACTCCCTAATCCCCACAACTATGACTGATACCTTGTGGAGCTAAAGTGACTTTGCAAATATCATTCTGTTAAAGATCTTGAGCTGAGGAGATGATCCAGGATCATCAGGATGGGCTCCAAATGATCACAGGGGTGCTTTTAAGAGGCAGGCAGAGTAGTCAAAGTCAGAGGGAAAAGGCAATATAATGTAGGATGCAGACACTGGAGTGATGCAGCCATGAGCCAAGGAGCAAACAGGTGCCAGAGGTCTCTGGAAGCTTGACGAAGTAAGGACGCTATACTCTCCTGGAGAAGCAACCACTCTGCCGACATCTTGATTTTAGCCTCTGAAGACTCATTTCTGACTTCCTATCTCCAGGCCTGTAAGAGAATAAATGTGTGTCATTTGAAGTCACTAAGTTTATGGTAATCTGTCACATCAGCAATGGGAATCAATACAAGCAGCCACGAGGCATGTTTTGAGTAGAGCACAATCTATATGTTGATTGTGATGGGATAACATGATAGAAAACATTTCTGAATACCTATTAAACTGAGCACCTAAAAAAGGAGAATTTTGCTTTATGAAATAACACCATAATATATCTAACTTCAAAAAGACAGATCATGTCAATTATAATCATATGGCTACTAAAGTGTCTGTACTTTAAGTAGACTAAGTAAACTAAGTAGACTTCTGAACAAAGAATATTTTGGGGAACAGAGAGCTGTTTCCACTTATAAAGTGGTCAATTTATATAAAAGAGGTAAAAACCCTAAAGTATATATAAGCCTAACAAAATGCTTCATAGTACATGAAGCAAAATCTAATAGACTTGATAAGAGAAATAAGTAAATTCACAATAAATTTGAGGCTTTCAACACATGTTCATGGTTAATAAAACAAGTAGGTAAAGAAATCAGGAAATATATACAATGTTCAGAGAAAATTATCAACAAACCTGACTTAATTTATATATGTAAAATTTCCCATACAACATACAATAGTGAAGCCATTTTTTTAAGGGCACATGGAACATTCACCAATGTAGAACATATGCTGTGCAATAAGACATGTAAAAGCATTGATGTTTTACCAAAAATATTCTCTGACGACAACAGAATTGAATTAGGTTATGAATAACAAGTATATATGAAAAATCCTCAAATATTTGAAAATTATGTTTAAAAATAACAACCTTCCAAATAAGCCATGAGTCAAAAAGAAATGATAAGAAAAATTAGAACATTTTAGAAATGAATGAAAATAAAATCTACCATGCCAAAACCTTGGGACAGAGCTGAAGATGTGCTTTCAGGTTAATTTACTGATTTACATGCTATGTAAAAATGAAAAAAAAAATTAAAACAATGATCTAATCTTCCACATTTAGAAACTAGGAAGAACAGCAAATTAAACCTAAAGTAGAGGCTTAGATAAAACAAAAATAACAACAGAAAATACTGAAACGGTACATGGGCCATTAACAGAGTAAATCGATGAAACCAAAATGGATTCTTATACCATACCAATACAGAAATAAAACTCTAGCAAGAATGATCAATAGTAGGGCACCTAGGTGGCTCAGTTGGTTAAGCTTCTGCCTTTGGCTCAGGTCATGATCCCAGGGTCCTGAGATAGAGCCTCTCATTGGGCTCCCTGCTCAGTGGGGAGTCTGCTTCTCCCTCTCCCTCTGCTGTTCTCTCTCACTCTCAAATAAATAAATAAAACCTTTTTTAAAAAAAAAGAAAGATCAAGAGTAAAAATGAGAAAAAAATTACAATATTAAGAATAAGAAATAAATAGAATAACTTACTCATTAACAGAATAATAAGAATCAACTAATAGAATAACCAGAGAATATTATAGCAATTAATGGAATAATAAAAGAATATTATAAAAAACCTTATGCAATAAATTCAAAGACTCAAAGAAATAGACAAATATCTTGAAAATAGCTTTTGAGAAAACCTCAAGAAGAGAAAATATATATATAAATATATAAAAATATATATAATAATATAAATAAGGATATTTATATTTATTTACAACATTAAAATGAAAATCAAAAACCTTTCTATAAAGAAAACTACAGGCCCCTATGGCTTCCCTGAGATTTCTATCAAATACTTAAAGAGAAAATACAACCAGTTCTACAAAAAATCTTTGAGAAAATAGAGGACTTATCACACCAATGTTTAACATCAGTATTACTCTAAAATTACTCTAAAACAACAGCGTTTTCTCTAAAACTATAAATATAAAGAGACACTGCAAAAGGAAAATTACAGACCCATATTTTCATAAATATGGACATTAAAATCATTAATTAGATATAAGCAAATTGATTTCTGCTATATATTAAAATGGTAATATATCATGACCAAGTTCAGTTGAGACAAGAAATGCAATGTTGGATTAATATTCAGGAATCAATATAATTCACCATACCAACCCAATAAAAGAAAAATCATAAAATCATCTCAAATTTTGTGGAAAGGAACATTTGATTAATCCAATGTCCATTCATATTTAAATGTTTTAGTAAACTAGGAGTAGTAAGGAACATTTACAACTTGGCAAAGCATAGCTGCCAAAAAACAAACAAGCAAACAAAAAAAAACTCCCTACACTTGACATCATAGTCTGGATGAGACTACCCATCAGGAGAAAGGTAGGAATGACTGCTTTCATCACTTCTATTTGACTGTGCTCCAGAAATCCTAGCCAATAAAATAAGGCAAGGGAAACAAAAAGGAATCATAATTGTAAAGAAGAAAAATATCTTTATTTACAAATGATGGAATCTTGTATATAAGAAATTTTAGGAATCTATAAAAAAGATTATTAGAATAAACTTAGCAGGATTGCAAGATGTAAGGTATATACTCAATAACTGAATGTATTTCTATAAATTAGCAATAAACACTTTAAAAATAAAAATTTAAAAATACCATTTAAAACAGCTACAAAAACATAAAATATTCAGGGAAGGTTTAGTTATATAAATGGCCTGCCTATACACTGAAAACTGAACTTAACTCCTGGGAGAAATTTGAAAGCCCTAAATAAATGTGAATATACACCATGTTCATAATCTGGAACTCTCAATATTTTAAGAGTTTTAATTTCTTTTATTCAGTGCAATTGCAATAACAGCCCCATAACTCACTTGTGGAAATTACATTTCCAAAAGTTATATGGAAGGAAAAATAACCTAGGATATATAAAGCATTAAAAAATATGAATGAAGTTGAAGAATTTACATTGCTGGAATTTTAGACTTTCTATAAAACTTCTGTAATCAAGACCTTGTAAACACATATGGGATGATGAAGAAGAATAGCCTAGAAATATCCCCACGTATACATGGTCAGTAGATTTTTTTAAGGACTTTTTTAGAATACTTTTAAGTTCACAGAAAAATTGAGAGAAAGATATAGAGATTCCCCATACATACCTCTACCCTCAGACAGCCTCCCCCCCATCAACCTTTCCCACAGAGTGATACATTTGTGACAATTGATGAATCTAAATGGACACATCATTATCACCCAAAGTCTATGGTTTAAAATAGGGTTCACTCTTGTTTCTGTACTTATGGGTTTGGATAAACATACGATATGCATTCATCATTATGGTAGCATACAGAGTTTTTTCACTGCCCTAAAAATCATCTGTGCTGTGTCTATTCATCCTTCCTCCGACCCCTCCCACCCTACCAACTCCTGGTAACAGCTGATCTCCATAGTTTTGCCTTTTTCAGATTGTCACATAGTTGGACTAATACAGTATATAGCCTTTACAGACTGGCTTCTTTCACTTGGTAATCTGCAAGCTTCCTCCATGTCTTTTCATGGCTTGATAGCTCACTTATTTTTAGTGCTGAATTCCATTGTCAGAATGTACCACACTTTATTTATCCATTCACCTTAACAGATTTTTTAACAAAATGTCAAGCTAATTCAATGGATAAGTGTAGTCTTTTCAACAAACAGTGCTGTATCAGCTGGAAATCTTTATGGGAAAAAATATAAACTCTATTTCTTTAGTAAGCTTAGCTAACCCAGAGAGCTCTGAATATAAAGATAGTAGAATCTATATTGCAGAGCTGTATGAGGAGTAGGATAAATAGGGATGAAGTTGAAATAAAACAAAAGCTACCTAACATCTAGACTCTATTCTCAATACCTCAAAGGAAGTTGAATAGAGCACTAAAATTTACCTCTTGCATTAAAATTAAATATTCAGCCTCAAAGTCCTGCTCCCAAATCTAATTACTATTTAGCAAAACAATGTGGATTAGAAGATGGAATTTTGATAAACTCTCTTAACTGAATTTCCCCTCATCCATGACTATTTCAGCCATTGGTACTGTCCCTCTACAACTCTTCCATACCTGGAGTCTATTCAGGGGAGGTAAACTACCACTCAAAAGCTTTCATTTCTAGCTCCCCTATTCTTCACCACCTCCTTCTGGACATGAGCTGAACACCATAATCCTGGTATGGACTGAAGAGTACCAAGAACAGAGGAGCAACATCCAAACATGGTATTGGTGTCCTTGGTAAGCTTGCATTAGATATTTTAAGAGGTCTTTGGTTCTCATCATTCAATATTACTTTTTTTTTTTTTTTTAAGATTTTATTTATTTATTTGACAGAAAGAGACACAGGCAGAGAGGGAACACAAGCAAGGGGTGTGGGGGAGGGAGAAGCAGGCTTCCCGCCAAGCAGGGAGCCCCATGTGGGGCTCCATCCCAGGACCCCGGGATCATGACCTGAGCCGAAGGCAGATGCTTAACGACTGAGCCACCCAGGCGCCCCTCAATATTACTTTTATTTTTTTTTAAAGATTTTATTTATTTATTTGACAGAGAGAGACACAGCGAGAGAGGGAACACAAGCAGGGGGAGGGTCAGAGGGAGAAGCAGGTCCCCCGCCGAGCAGGGAGCCCGATGTGGGACTCGATCCCGGGACCCTGGGATCATGACCTGAGCGAAGGCAGACGCTTAACGACTGAGCCACCCAGGCGCCCTCAATATTACTTTTAAAAGAACTTTCAAGTTTTTGTTTTGAAGCCAAGATATCCACCACCAAATTTTTTCCCTCTAAGTTAAAAATTTATACTCTTTGGATATAGTTTTTCAACCAGCTATTTTAACTATGTATATGTATATATTAATATATGCACATAAGTACCTAACTGTATATATATATATATATAGGACATTATAAGGCATGGTGCTGAATGGCTTAGTAAAATTAAGATAAACCATATCAGCCACAGTAGGAAACTGTTTAAGTCATATAAATGATCCATGCCCAAAACACTGAATCTTGTGATAGTTATTGTGGGATTTCCATAATGAATTTTATGTTACAAATAATAATAGTGTTTCTCCTTGCCTGGCTTCTGCAAAATATGGGTAGTTTCCTTTACTTGTTATGGAACATTCCAAAGATACTAAAATTTTCTAGTGATATAACTTGGAATGAGCTGAAACTCATCTGTGTTATATGCATATTAGACAAATACAGAAAAGAGATCTTCCTTTGGTTTTAATTTTGTTATGAAATTTAAATAGTTGTCTCTAACACTGCCCAAAGAGGTGTTAATTGCTATGTGATAAAACTTTTAACTAGTTTCACCCTTGCTTTGCTCCTTGCTCCAAACTCTTGTTCTATTATTTCAAATTGAGTCTGGATCTCAAGTCATCATTCCTAGGGTTTGCTGGAGAGCATCAGTCAGTTGGCTTTCTGGAAAAATCAGTGTCACAGTCACAGCTGAAGCCAGGAAAAGAGTTGGCAAGAAGAGAACATCCATGGGCTGAGGACGGAAGCTACTCAAGGAAGTAAAGCTGAAACACAGTCCCTGAGGAGACAGTATCTTCCTCAGTCCACGGACTCTCCATTATGTCATCAGATAATGTATGACATGACTGGCAGCTGCCCTAGATTCAACTATTGCTGAAAAATAGCCCTGCCACAAAGCAAAGCACATAAAATAGAATGTGATATTTGTAGTTGGTATTTGACTTTTTCCTCCTCTTATTCTATGTGTCAGATTGAATCATTCTCTGGTACTTTGCAAGTAGAGTAACCAAGACTGATAGATCTTTCCAGCCTGTAGGGTTAACATCATGTCATATTAATACTGGTTCCTACCACCACATGAGCAACTATGTGTGTTCCCAGAAAGTTTTATATATACACAATTTTATAGCTTGGGGTCAAGTTTATTCTAAAATACTAATCCAATGTCCTTTGCTTCAAGTAAATTGTTCTGCATATTCTTGAGTACTAAGCCTGATTTGGGGGGGAATTTTATTCATCAGCTACATTTTCTTAATCTTAAGAATCTGGAACTGCACAGTCCAACATGGTAGCCACTATCTACCTGTGATATTTAAATTTAAATTAGTTAAATTTAGGGGTTCCTGGGTGGCTCAGTCAGTTAAACATCTGCCTTTAGTTCAGGTCATCATCTTGGAGTCCTGGGATAGAGCCCCACTTTGGGCTTTCTGCTCAGCAGGGAGTCCGCTTCTCCCTCTCCCTCTGTGCATGCTCTCTCTCTCTCTCTCTCAGGTAAGTAAATAAGAAATCTTAAAATAAAAAAATTAGTTAAATTTAAATAAATTTTAAGATTCAGTTTCTCTAATCAATAAAACTAAAAGGAAACCTATTGAATGGGAGAAGATATTTGCAAATGACATAGCCAATAAATGGTTAGTATTCAAAATATAAACCTCAACACCCAAAAAAACAAATAATCCAATTAAAAAATGGGCAGAAGACATGAATAGACATTTTTCCAAAGAAGACATACAGATGGCCAACAGACACTTGAAAAGATGCTCAACATCACTTATCATCAGGGAAATGCAAATCAAAACTACAATGAGATGTCACTCACACCTGTCAGAATGGCTAAAATCAACAACACAAGAAGCAATGGATGTTGGTGAGAATGTGGGGAAAGGGGAGCCCTTGTGCACCATTGGTGGGAGTGCAAACTGTGAAGCTGCTGTGGAGAACAGTATAGAGCTTCCTCAAAATTTAAAAATAGAACTACCTTACAATCCAGGAATCATACCATTAGGTATTTCCCCAAAGAATACAAAAATACTAATTCGAAAGAATACATGCACCCTGATGTTTAGAGACACATTATCTACAATAGCCAAATTATGGAAGTAGCCCAAGTGTCCATCAGTTGATGAATGGATAAAGAAGATGTGCTATATAAATATAATGGAATATTACACAGCCATAAAAAATAATGAAATCTTGCCATTTGCAAGGACATGGATGGAACTAGAGTGTATCATGCTAAGCAAAATAAGTCAGAGAATGGCAAATACCTTATGATTTCACTCATATGTGGAATTTAAGAAACAAAACAAAGAAGCAAAGAAAAAGAGAGAGAGAGAGAGAGGAAAAAAATAAAATAGACTCTTGACTACAGAGAACACACAGATGTTTACCAGAGGGGAGATGGGTGGGCAGGTGGATGAAATAAGTGATACAGATGAAGGAGTGCACTTGTAATGCATACCAGGTTTTGTATGGAAGTAACAAATCACTATATTGTATACCTGAAACTAATGCTATACTGTATGTTAGTATAGTATAACTGACTTGAATTTAAATAAAAACTTTTTAAAAATTCATTTTCTCAGTTGTACTAGCCACATGTGAATAGTGGCTACTTTATTGAATATAATATTTATATCACCACAAAAAGTTCAATTGGATAGATAGTACAGGTCTAGAATCTTGAGATGTAGGAATTCATGGATCCAATTCCCATCTTATTATTAATTTTAATCATACATTAGTTGTACTAAACTCTTGCCATTGGGGATCTAGTTCTCCTTATCTTAGCCCTATCATCTTCATAATGCAGTGAGAAGGTTTGGATGCACAAGAACCAATTCAAGTCAATATCTCCCTTCTGAAATGGTCTCTTAAGCTGTCTGAGCTTCACTTTTCTCTAAGGAATTAATGTTATCTGCACTGCCCACCTCACAGGACTCTCAGGAGACCTCAAATATGCTGAGTTCTAAGTAATAACGATCAGTGGTGAGGATGATAAAGTTAGAAACAGGTAGACTTGACTCACATCTACAGGGCTAACTGGAGTATTGATCCCCAGGGCAGTTCTGCAGAAGTACAATATCACCAGCAAGCTCTTCTTGGTTTGTTACAGAAATCTGATCCTCAAGATATCTGATCCTTTTCACTGAACAGATATCTTCAACCAGAAGAAATATGGCATGGTGATCTTAAGTGATTCATCTGTTCAAAGTAGACCCCAAGCAATACCTAAATACAAGGAGAACCATCATATGCAGAATGTTGGAGTCATGGTCAAGTGGATAACTCAAAGTAGGTCTCCTAGTTTGGAGTGAATCAGCAGGTATCAGTCAGAAGTCCAGGCACATTAATATTCAGAGCAAAAATAAAGGTGGATAGGACAGGAGACTACATTTCTGGTGATGTGTAGTTCTAAACATTACTCAGGCACATCAGATAGTTGTTTTCAAACTGAAAAATGGGTTTATACTCTATCAAGTGTGAATTTGGACCTGATAAAACCTTACCAGATTTGGTCAGGTTGCTCAAAAACAAGACTGGGCTTAAGATAGAAGAGAAAAAGGAGAGTAGATTTCTGCTATAGGTTGGGGAAATCATGGGTAAGCAAAGATAATATGTGTACCCAGAGAAACACTCTAAAGATATAAATTGTTACTTGTTTCTTAAACTTCAACCCAAGTATAATCTGAGGAGCTCCGTTACCTTCGTGAGCACTGGGAAGCAGCAGAGATCCAGAGCACAGACCAGTGTCAATGTCTAGGTGTGACTCCCAGCTCTGGATACTTCCTGACTGTAACTTCAGGTAAGTCTTCTTTTCTTTCAGTGACTCAATTCACTCAGCAGTACAATGAGGAAGATAATTAGAGTTCCTATAGGACTGTGAAGAATTCGAGTTCTATTGAAAATTTTTAGAAGGGTATATGGCTTGGTTCTGTGGATTGCATTTTCCCCCTGAAATACAGGTTTATCTATTCATTCATTTTTTTGTTGAGCATTTACCATGCACATGGCATTGCGTGAGGCACTGACTCTATCTTGTTAGTGAAAACAGACAGAAGACATACACTCACGCAGCTTAGATTCTAGCAAGGAAAATAGGACTTTTGCAGATCTGTGAAACATGTGGGCTCTTTAAGTCAAAAGCAATTATATTCTATCTTGATAAATTTTACCACAGGAACAAACAAACAAACAAGACTAGCAAGAACATTTTTCTGAATAGATAGTAATGCAGAGTCATGTTGAATTAAGTTTTTTTCTTTGGTTTTCTTTTGCTAGTTTTTCCTTGATTCTTCCTCTATCACAAGTTTTTCTGCTTTAGAGATGAGATTTTGTGCAAGTTCAAGAGAAAATAGAGAGACAAAAAATCTCAGCAATATCATGGACAAATAACATAGATGTTGACCTATAACTGTCATTTTTCTTCAGCACATTAAAATGCAGATGCATAAATATCCCATAATGTTTAAATTTCTTCTTTTAAAAATCAAGAACTGAATGTTTATAGTTATTGCTAACAAATGATTAATTCATAACAAATATTGCCGTATAAGTATTAAGTTAATTGGAAGAATGGGAAGATGATCCAAGCAGAGGGAAGAGCCTTGAGTAAGGCCTGGCATGGGAGAGAGACAGCTTGTGGCAAAATCTGGGATTTGTTTAGATGCAATAAGCTGGTGTCACTGAGGTTGAGCAGTTTTTCAAAAATAGACCTAGGTCCAGGTTGGTGAGACAATTTGGAAATCTGCATTTTTATCAAACAACTTACCTGATTCTTGTGAGTAGTTGAGAAATCTTGGTCTAAAAAGCAGGGGTCATGTGACAACCACAGTAGATAAAGGAAATAGGAAGGTAAGTCACAGTTGGTATCAGAATGACAATATTGGGCGCCTGGGTGGCTCAGTCGTTAAGCGTCTGCCTTCAGCTCAGGTCATGATTCCAGGGTCCTGGGATCGAGTCCCACATCGGGCTCCCTGCTCGGCAGGAAGCCTGCTTCTCGATCTCCCACTCCCCCTGCTTGTGTTCCTGCTCTCGCTATCTCTCTCTCTCTCTGTCAAATAAATAAATAAAATCTTTAAAAAAAAAAAAAAAGAATGACAATATTATGCTGGGAAGCTTGGACTTCTTTCCAAAAGCAGTAGGGTACAATAGAAGATTTTTAAGAAAACAAATGACACAAAGAAACTTATGGTTTAGAAAAAAGTGTCATATGAATGTGGAGAATGGAGTGGAATTTGTAGGCTCTGCTAGGATGATACCAAAACAGCTCAGATAAAAGTCATTTAGAGCTCAGGTTAGCATAGTGGCAGTGGATGTAGACAGAGGGAGCGTCTATCTGTTGGGGTATGACAGACTGGCTTGAGCTGACTCAAACCAGAGGGGAATATATTTAAAAATATTGAACAGTAAATAATTGAAATGACATTACATTTTGTTTATTAGTGTGAAACTCTTTAGTGGTCCACACAAGAAAGCATTGAAATATATTTGCATTGATTATCAAAAAATTTCTTTTTTGTTCAAAGAAAAGTCCCTAGGGAATTTTTTCCTTAAATAACTTCCCAGAAAAATTACTGTATTTGTAGATTTTTGCATTCACACACAAACAGGTATATATATATAATCTTGGTCAAAAATCTTTTAAATTTCTAAATAAAGATATAACAGGACTTTCTAGGGTCTATAATCTGCTAATGTAGTCTATGCATATTCCCCTAAAAAAAGATTTATAGTGTTTTCCAAATATTTCTTGAACCCCAAAACCCCTTGTATCACAATGATCTGTACACAGACCTTGAGACATAATTTGGTAGCACTTACTCAGGATAATAGACTTTTTGTGTGTGTATGTGAACTACTATCATTATTGAAACTTTTCAGAGAAATGTTCAGTGAGTCATTTATTAAATAATTAATTGAACAAATATGTATTTTATACCTATTCCCTTATTATTTTTATTATTTGATTACCTGTGGATTTATTAGCTGTGGGTAGAGCAGTAAGGAAACAAACTAACAATATGACAAATCTCTGAGAAATTTAGTTGGCTGCTAATCAACCACTGTTTCTATTCCTCTCAAGCTCAAATTGAATTTGGATCATTATCATCAAGGTGATTCTCAACCAGTAAAACAAGGGAAAGAATTTATTCAAAACATCTAAAACAGAAGATATAGATACTTTGGATTGGAGAATGGAGGGCTTTCTAGTGATAAAAATTATGGAATAATATATGAAAAAAGGAATACACAATATATAATAGTTTTAAAATTCTGAATGTTAAAAGCATTTGCCAACTGAAAACACAAATAACTGAAGAGTATTTTCAGGAAATTAAACAGTGAAATGATTCATTTCCTAACATGTAATATTTATATAGAGGAAGTTGCATGAGACTAAGGAAGAATCACATGGGAAAACAAACGAATGACACAATACAAGAAGAATTATAGATAAATGTGATCGAGGCTCAATCTTACTTCTTAGTGACTATGTAAAGCAGAACAGCAAGGGTCCAGGGAAATGCACAATATTGGGGAAGTATAATTTGGAAATCAAGAATTAGGAAATTGTGCCATGCTCTGATGCAGTCATCCTGTCACATGAGGATCTGCTGCCTGTTCACAGGTCTATTCTCCTTTCCCCTTTTTCCTACTAGACCACTCCCCGTACCCCGGTTCAAACATGGCAGGTGGCCAGCGCCCTGAGACCGCACTTCCCAGCCTCTGAGGTGCTGTGCTCATTGGATGGACATGACCCGGCCTATGAGAGTGAGGGGCACATCCTTAGGGAAAGGAGATCTGTGTCCTCCTTCCCTCTTTCAGTATGGTGTGATGACAAATGTAGCAGCCAGTGTGGACACAGAGAAGGAAGCCGGGCTCACAGAACTGCCCCGTGGTCTCAGAGCTGCTGGTGTCTCCACTCTACCTGATGAATAAACTTGCGCGTCGTCTGAACCCCTGTACATGAGCTCAGTCAGTACCCTAATGCAACATTACAGAAGGTTATATTGTAAGGAAAAAATAATTCTATTCTTTCTAAATTAAAATAAAAAATATCGACAATAACAATGTAATAGCAAAAGTTTTGAGGGAAACTGAGTCAAATAATAAGAGAATATTTTAAAATTACATTGTTTCCATAGAATAAATATTAAACAGTTGAGATTTTAAATTTTGAAAAGTAATAACATAGATAGATGCTCAACATAATATTAAGTGAAAAATCTAAATAAAACTATGTATGTAGTATGATGTGTATTTTCTAAAATAATGATACATTGGCATTACAAACAATTTATAGGATTGGAAGCTAACACATCAAAATATTAAAAGAGATTAGGGGTGGGCGAGAGGATTGTGGAGACGCTTGATCTTCCTGTTCCTGTTCATTCTTGTCTTTATTTTCTATAATTTCTTCAGCGAATTTGTACTTGTTTACAGTCAGTGATGTAAAGTTTTATGGCCTTTTCCTATAACTTGTAGTTAATAAAATGCAGAAGAAAAATAATATGCTTAAAAGCTGGCCCCAGGGCACCTGCCAAGAGAGAGGGATTGTCCCTTTTGGTAAAACAGCCGGACAGGCCAGGATCTGGATGGGCTGGAGGTGAGGGAAGAGATCCCGAAACTGCTGGTCATGAGAAACATGTGCAGTCTCCTAAAGTCTTCAAATGCAATTCCTAGTTCTTCTGCCCTTTTTTTTTTTAACGTTATCTCCCTCTCCCTCTTGGGTTAGAAGGTTCTGCCCTGCTGGTAATCGCATCACTTCGGGCAAGGGGGTTAAGTGACTGCTAGAATCCGGGAGTCTGTGAGGTTAATCTTCCGGTGGCAAGCTGAGCTGGGGGCTCCTTTGCACAAGCCCACGAGCCGCAGATGCCAAAGATGACCTCGCTCCACCGACGGCCGCTGGCTCCTGGGGGTGCCGGCGGCCGGCCCGGGGGAGGAGGCACCAGCCCCCGGGCTCCCGGCGCGCAGCGCCCCGGGCCTCGCACGCCGGGCCTCCGCTGGGAAGGGGCTTCAGCGCCTCAGGCCGCAGGAACGCTTAGCAGCTTTGATTGCAGCTGCCAAGCCTGTGGCAGGTTTCAAATGGAGGCGCCTGATTGTGAGGATAAGGAGGCCTCCTTCAAATGGAAAGTCGCTTTTCATTACAAAATGGTGCAGCCAAGGACACTCTCGACTGGCCTGCGTGCGCGTCCTCTCGTCCTCTGCCTCCTTCCCTCCGAGGCGGAACAGGAGAAGATTGGCGGCCATCCTTTGCGGGATCGTGGAAATGCATCCAGGAGATGGTGGTAAAATGAACCTTGCGAAGAAATAAGGAAGGCTAATTTGGTTACTCTGGTTTTATTAATATTATGTAACTTTCTAACCTCTCGTAAATTTCTCAAGTTTGGATAAAAACGCTTGTTCTACATTAAATATGCAGGGTAAGAGAGAGTTAATTAATATAATCAGGGAGAGCGAGGCTGCTGACAGCTCTTATTACTCATGGGCCAGTTAAGTCAGTGAAAGAATTTCTGAGAAAATTCCATCTAATGCAGCATTCATTACTAAATTACCTAAAAATAGAGTTTCTTAGATTAAAAATGAGGCTGTTTCAATGACATTTGGCTGTATGCAGAGAAAAATAAAGACTAAAAGTAGAGTAAAAAAGAAAGGGCTATTTTCCCTAAGCGGTTACTGTGACAGAAACAGCTTAGGATCTAGATCAGAACGGTCCTCACAACTCTTATCAGCTTGCTTGTAATTGCTGCATTGAAGGATGTATACTTTTAAAATTAATATTCATAAGTTAAGATATGGATAATTTTGCTGGGCATTTCAAGAGCTTTTTGGCCTCTGGCACAGAATATCAGTGTGTGTGGATCTGCCGTGAAGTGTGTCACGAGTGATTTGTCATTATAAACACAGATACTTGGGAATGATTGATGTACACTCTTACACGTTGGAGCAGATTCAGATTTTCAAATGATCTCACAAACATTTTGAAAAGCTTCCTGGAATGGGAGGAAAGATGTGGAGTCCGTACCACGGGGACCTGGAATTGCCTGGAGGATGTGGCCTGCCTCTGGGAGGCCTCCTCAGAGTGCAGCGGATGGAAGATTAGAAGCTGTTTCTGCCCTTGATTGATTTGCCTGGATGCTGATTCTTTTCACATTATTTTCACTGCACTCCTCTGTAGTGACAGTATGGGAAAGCTCTCTGCAATGGAAAACTCTTACATCTCACCCATTTAATATCAGTCGAGGGCACATGGAGGGTCCCTGAAGGAAAGTCTCTCATTGCTGAAATCCACAGGACACACAAAGATTTACTGAATGTCTAGTGTGTGTTATCCAATCAAGGTGCTGGATATACATCATTTTTAGTCAAAGAAATGATCTTTGACCACTTGAATCACACTTGTTTTGTCATGCAGACCAACATAAACAAACAACAAAGGGAACAACAACAAACAAACAAAAACAAACAAACAAAAAAATAGCCCAAACTGTGTATTTGTAGAAATTCTGTTAAATATTATAAAGGGACACCACGGGCCTGGACACTGCTGTGTGGTTTGGGTGGCTTTTCTGGGAGGCGACACTTCCTCAGGGGAGATGTTGGGTAGCAGTTGAATACACAAATTTGGAATAATCAACATATAAATGATAATGGAAAGTCATGTGGGCCAATGAAAACACCAAGAGATGAAGCATAAAAATAAAAGAGAAATGGGTCCATGAGTAAAACTCTACAAAATGTCATCATGTCAAGGATTCCTGTGGAAGATTAGGAATCAGCAGCCAAGAATGAGAAAAGAACACTCAGAGAGGTAAGAGGAGAAACAGAGGATTGTAATTTCATGAGCACCAAGATAAGATTGGGGTGGCAGGGGAGAAGGAGAGCTCAGCTTAATCCTTCAGGAGGACAGAGTAAAGCCAGTCAAAAAGTACCCACCAGATTTGGTCCCATAGATGAGGTGGTGATCTTGGCAAAAGTATGTGTGTGTGTGTGCATGGGTGTGTGTGCATGCATGTCAATTGTATGTTATGTGCGAGCACACGTGTGCATGTGTGTGTGAGCATGCGTGTGCTCTGTCTGTGGTTTGGGTTGGGGGAGCGATGGTTGAGTGGAGGAAGTGTGTACAGGAAACCATTGGTGGATATTTGGCTGTGAAAGTGAAGAGAAAAAAAAAAGTGGTGGATGTGTATGGATTCGGGCAGAAGGAAAAATTTTGTTTTAAATGGGATATACCATGACATTTTTGCATGATGACAGTGCTGATCCCGCAGAGATGTAGAAACTGGTGATGCCAGAAATACAGGGGCTAATTGAAGGTGGCAAGAGGTTGGGGAAGTGAGAAGGGGCACAGGTGAATGGTTTGATCTCTCCTAGGGGGAGTGAAGCTCCATTGAGTAAGTAAGGGACAGCTCACTGTATATACCAGTGGGAGTGTCATTTTTGGGGTGGAAATGTAAGGACCTTTGCTCTTGTGGCTGCTATTCACTGCTGGACATGTTGGGTTGGGTTGTGTTTAAGCTTTGCAGCTTGAAGATACAGGGTAAGGGAGTAGCTGGAACCTGTGGGAGCACAAAATAATCAAAACATATCAAAAGTCTGCAAAGTAGAGTTGAGCTCCCATTTAAGATGCTGAATCATAAATTACAGCCCCATTAATTTGCATAGATGTATAATCTTCTCTGCAATGCTGTAGATCTTAAGAAAGTCAATGTTTGGTCTTACTAAGAGTAGAGAAATTTAAAAAAAAGTCATCGTAGAAAAATTAAAGTCCATATTTTGCAGATGAAGAATGAAATAGAGATTTCATGAGATCTGTGTTGAAGATAGTACCTCTACTGAGTGGCAGAAGTGAAGCTGGAACCTACTGGTACTTCTGCTCATTAGGGGGTGGTGTGGGAGGGTCTTCTTGGAAAGGTCTTATCTGCAAGTGTGAGGGAGACAGGAATAGCATATCCTTCAAACTACATTGTTGATGGAAAATAAACATTAAAAATTGGATGGAGACACAAAGAGAGGAAAAAATGGAAAACGTTTTCTCATTTTCTCATAAAACAATGAACAGGTCAAAAAGATTACTCCCTAAAGTGACCAAAGTAAGGGCAAGCAAGGGTCCTCCTTATAGACTGGACTAGTCTGAAAGTTTGATGTTTTTTTTTTTTTCCCCTGACAGGCCTCATGTAAATTCATCTTTCTCCTCATAAATTGAACTGAAATAGCAAGAGCTAGAATAGCAGTGGGGTGCACAGTTTGATAGTTTCTTTCCACTGGGTGAACAGAAGAGATGCCTAGAGATTTGACACACCATGTTTATTCTAAGCGATGTCTGGAGCTGAGGTCTACCCAGCTTTTTATGCTTCTAAATTATACTTGAAGAGAAGGGAGAGCAAGTCTGTGGCTTTTAGATATGAGACCTCAAGGTACCTGATTAGGAATGGCCGCAGTGTCGGATTTGACCCACTGACTAATCAGCAGGAACCAGGGGGCTGAATAATTATTTGTGCTGTGTTGTGAACTGAACAGATATTCTTCGGGATGTGCAGAAGGTGAATCTGCTCCACGCGGGCCCTACTTATGCCTCACGGTCCTTTCCACTGAAGTGCCTTGCTCTCATCTCAAGAATGAATTCACAACCAAATGACATGTTCCCTCCACACCTCCCATTTGGGGGTGCTCTTTCCTGATGGCACACTCCCTGTCATCAGGGACACCTGGCTCCAAGCCTCCCGATGCACAACTTGGCAGATGCCAACAGCACTATTCAGCACCACTCCCCAGCACACCAGTCCCACACTGCCTTCCTGCCTTCTGTGTCTTTGTTCTTCATAGGCACCACTTTGTTTTTCATGCCCGTTGTCTCCCAACAACCCAGGTTTTCCCATACTAGCCTGTATACCAACACTGGCATTATTTTTCCTCAAACTCAGATTTCCTCATGTTACTCCTAACTCTCAAAAAAACCTAAAGGGTTGCCCCAGCTGTCCACAGGGGAGGGTCACATCTTCTTAGACAAGAATGTTAGGTCTCTTCCACTTCCTCTGGTCACTTCCAAACTGACGTTCCACTAGTTCCAGAAAGAACGCTCAGATGCATTCAGACCTGCTTTCCTGTCTACCCTGCACGTTCATGCCCTTCCAACAGCAGAAAGACCTCTCCTAACCTTCCCCTCGAATCCGATCTTACCGAACGTACCAGACTGGGTTCAAATCTCAACTGCTACAGGCACCCTTTTTGGAATTCTCCAGTCAATATGGTCTGTTCTGCCTCTGACTTCTTGTAACAAGTATGGTATATTTCTTTAAATGACATTTCCTCACTGATATTTTTATTAACTTTCACCATGTCTTTTTTTAAAAAGGAAAAAGATTTATTTATTTACTTGAGAGAGAGAGAGCGGTGGGAAGGAGCAGAGGGAGAGAGAATCTTAAGCAGACACCATGCTGAGCACGGGGCTAGATCTCACAACCCTGAGATCACAGCTGAAACCAAGATTCAGACACTCAACCAGCTGTGGCCCCCAGGTGCCCCTTCACCATATCTTTTTTAAAATTGGGTTTTAAAATTCTTAATATTGATGACTGCTTCTTTTAAGTTTCACAAAATTTAGTACAAAATAGAAGCATACAACATGTATTCATATTTTGATAAGCAAATTAATTTAACCTTTATAATATAAAGTTGAGACTGAATTTCAAATCTCAACAAAAGATAACAGCAAAAAGATATGGCCACTTGCCATATTTGCCAAGAGACTTTAGAGAAAACCCTCCTAAGACCTTGAGGGAGGTACCAACACGTTAAGTCATTTCCTGATGTTGATGCTCCTACAAGCTCTTGCTTTTTGGACTTTCCCCTTCAGAGCATCATATGAGAGGGTGATGTCATTTTGTTTTTCTCTGGTATATTTGAAAAAAGAAAAAACCTTATGTAAATCTGACTGGGACTTTTTAAATTCTCATAAACGTTAGAAGCATAAGTTCACCGGAACTCCACAAACCAACACATGAGCTAACGGCATGTGCTATCAAGGGAAACCCCACAAAATTTGCAAAAGTTCAGCAGCTACCACACAAAGAATAAAGGGAAGAATACAAGTTAGAAAATTGAGAGGATGAATGCAATCATTTTGGACCTTCTGTTCCACGTTAACACTCAGAATGTCTGGCAGAGCTCAGTTTTCTTAACTGAGATTGTGATGAAAATTACTATATCCACAAATCTTAATTGTACCACACTAGAGCCAAATAAATACCTTGCATAATATTATACTTGAAATGTTAAGCACATAGTCTTAATTTGTGGAATGTTAAAATCTTACTGAGCTAAATCTCATGCATAAGAGTGTTAAACAAACACAGAAACCTCAGGCAGTGATTAATACACGTTGGCAATATTCTTTCCACAGCTAAGTACAGAGTTTGCTGTAATTAATATTTATGATACTAAATAATGAAAAAGTGTATTTCCTTTTATTTTTCCTATGCACTGTAATTTTAAAATATCATTCTAATAATTCTTTCTCTGCTAGTTGACACCCTATGGGGATTGGCTAATTGTCTTCAGATCTGCCCCTCACATGGGTTTCTTGACTGTGTCAGTTTGGTCGACTGTTGGCATCTATGTGTGTGCAATGCCAAGTTTGTTCCTTATAGAAGATACGGCAGAGAATTAAAATAGGACTTCCTGAATAACTACAAGCAAGAGATATCCAAAATTGTAGTTTTGGAGTAGACTGTTTAAAATAACTAGAAGAGGAGATTTGAAATATTTAAGAGCCACTTGTCATTGGTTCAAACCAAATTAAATATTTCAAGTGTAGAATAGCAATGATCATTTCCTCACAGCTTAGATACACACCAGAAGAGGCCTCACTAGTGTAAAATGGTTTGCATAACACATTTAGGAAGCATCAAACTCTTTATAGAAAGTTCTAAAGGGAAGTGGTGTGATGCAGATGGAAATGAATCATCTAATTGATAGTAAATTATAGAAAAAGGATGTCAGAAAGGATGGCTGAAAAATCTAAATTTATCATGTTCTTCAAATCATTGCTTTAAGTCAGTGTTTCTGCCCCACATCGAATGAATGGAGGAAGCGTCAACATTGCTTTGGAATATTGAAGTCCTTTACTTAAATTGCAGAATATTTGGAATGAGAGCTAAAAAAAAAGAAAAAGCAGGTTATTGTTTTATTGATTATTGTTTCTCCCGAAAGTAAGCATTGCTATATGGAACTAGGAGTCAAAGTGTACCATGAAAGAGTACCTCCATCAACACTCAGCTTTGGACAAATTTAGAATTATCTTTGCGGTCTTAATTTTTTCACTCCTCATTTTCGTCTAAACTACTATAATCAAGTTTATATGCTTACCACTCTACTGAAAATATATGGAAGATTCTGGCAAATGTCATCAGTGACATTATTCTTGTAAATCCATTACATATGTCTTATTCATTCTTTTATTTAATGATCTTGAATTATTCAGTCATAAAAAACACTCATTTTTTTTAATTCACTCTTCCATTTTTTTCTTAAATACTAACCTCTCTGGGTTTTTAATCTAAAGTTGGCTAGACTTTGACCTAAACACTGGTCTTCCACAAGGCTCTCTCTTTCTCCCTTTCCTTTTTTTAAAGATCCCATTATTTTGGAGCAGTTTTAGGTTCACAGAAAAATTGAGGGAAAGGTACAGATATTTCCTTTTTATCCCTTACCCCTACACATACATCGCCTACCCCATTATAAGCACCTCCACATTTGTGGGGCATTTGTTACAAATGATAAACCTACATTGACACAGTATCATCACTTAGAGTCCATAGTTTACATTAGGGTTCACTCTTGGTGTTGTACATTCAATGGGTTTGGACAAATAGATAATGCCATGACATCCACTATTACAGTTTCATACAGAATCATTTCACTGCCTTTAAACTCCCTCTCACAGCCCCTGCAACCACTGATCTTTTTACTTTCTCCATAATTGTGCCTTTTCCAGAATATCATATAGTTGGAATCATACAGTATGTAGCCTTTACTGATTGGCTTCTTTCACTTAACAGTATACAGTTAAGGGTCTTATATGTTTTATCATGGCTTAGTAACTCATTTCTTTTTAGTACTAAATAATGTTCCATTTTCTGATGGACTATGGTGCACTTATCCATTCACCTACTGAAGGACATCTTGGTTGCTTCCAAGATTTAGTAATTATGTTCTTTTTCTAATTCTCCACCATTTCTTCTGATATATTATTCTCTCCCTCTGCTTCCACTGCCAACATTGTCATTCTCTCAAATCTACATCTTTAGGTGTGAGAGCATTAAACCCTTCATTTCAACGTCTTGCTGAATGAACTGTCTAATAGAAACAAAGACATTTCAAATTCAAAATATTCCAAACAAATAAATTATTTTACTTTTTTAAAACCCCAATCCAATTATTTTTCCTGCTGAGTTTATTCTGTATACTGGCATTATCTTTCGCCCTGTTGCCCAGTCCGGAAAGGTGTTTGCCAGCCTCAATCATTCCATCTTCTTTCTCAGCTATAATCTTTGAATAGCCATCAAATCCTATAAAAATATTGTAGAATTATCCCCAAATATTTCCTTCTTCTCTAATAAATTAGCAAGCTTGGTTATTAACTGTCTCACACCTCACCTGGATGATTTCAATCACTTTTAACTAGAATCTCTGATTTTAATTATTGCTTTTTCTGGCCAATCTTTTATGCTACTCACTGCTTTATTTTATAAAACACAAATCTCTCCATGAAATCCCCCAACTTAAATACATTTGATGGCTCCCAGCATGAGATCTTCACTATCTACTTGTAATTTTCTTCTACAGACTTATTTCTGACCACTCCTTCCCTGGATACACTCTAATATATGTCATGCTGTGGATCATCACCTGAACTTGGCTTAAAAATTAATGCCTCCATATTTTGCTCACTCTTTTCTTTCCTTCTTCAAGACCCTTTGCTCCTTACTTTTTTGGTAAACCCCTACTCATTGTTAACAGCTCAGCTAACATGTGTCCTCTGGGAGCTTTCCATAACTCATCTAGGCTTTCTCTTTCTTACTGCTCCCTTGTAATTTTTCCTCTGTGACAGTGCCCACTTCACGTTATGAGTATTTATTTGTGTATCTCTATCAGCTATTGACTGTGAGCTCTTGTGTTCATTAATTGATTGGGTAATTTTCTCACAGGATATAATGGTGCTCAATAAATGCAGGATAAGTAAATGATATGTTAAAATAAATGGATAATAATTAAAAAGTTAAAGTTCAGAGATACACATAGCAGAACATTTCAAAGTCAGGCTGAGTATTTTTATAATATTATTATAGGCAGTAGTGAGTCATTGTACATCTTTGAACAGAAAAAAATAGTCATTATTGTGCCAATTATTATAGCATATGAATGATGGACTGGAAGAGAGATTTGGAGAATAGAAAGCCACCTTAATATATATAAAAGCAAAACATTTTAATTCTGGAAAGAATACAAAAGAGAAAACAGATTGCCTTGAGAAAAATACTTGTAAACACACTCTTTTCAGTGGCTGAATGACTGATGACTCACCCAAGTGTCTTTTATGGTTTTATGTCCAGATTGTGCTATCCCTGTGCTCAGCACAATGGAATAAATGAATGGTGGATTACATGGATCCCATCCAGGTGTATTTTAGTGTCTAGAGTTTGCCTATTCCTATGTTAAGCACAGTGGAATAAACAGAGAGAGAATGGGCACTGTGATGGTTACTTTCATGTGTCGGCTTCACTGGGCTAAGGGATGCCTAGATGGCTGGTAAAATATAATTTCTGGGTGTGTCTGTGAGGGTGTTTCAGAAAAAGATTAGCATTAAATTGGCAGAGGAAGTCAAAAAGATCACCCTCACCAAGTGGGTGGGCGTCATTCAATCTGCTCAGAGCCTGAATTTAAAAGAGAGACAGAGAGAGAAAGAGAGAGGAAGGGCAAATTTATTCTCTCTGCTTCAGCTGAAAGATCAACCTTCTGCCCTGGGACATTGGTGTCTCTGGACTCAGCCTGGGACTTATACCTTGGCTCCCTTGGTCTCAGGCCTTTGGGCTTGGACTAGAACTACACCACCCACTTTCCTGGGCCTCCAGCTTGCAGTCTGCAGAGAGTGGGACTTCTCAGCCTCTATATTGTATGAGCCAAACCCTCATAACAAATTGCTTTCTCTCTCTCTCAGCTGATAGGATTGGTTCTGTTTCTCTGGAGAACCTTGAGTAATACAGGAACAATGTTAGAAGTAATATTAAAGCACACACACAAAAAAAGCATCTAAACTTGATTATGGGTTCAGGTTTGATAGCTGGATAGCTCACTCATTTTATTCAATGATTGCTTGCTCACATTTCAAAAGCAAAACATTAAATGCAAACCAAAGATAAGCACTGTCAAATATGCATTTTATGATAATTCAAATGAAAGTCTAAAGAGTAACTTTCTATACGTATGTTTCTGTTAGGAAAGGCATCAGGGAAATGTGCTCAAGTCATAAGAGAGTGCCATTTTGGTACATCTGGATCCCTCAAAAGAACCCATCCACGAAATTCAGAATCTGTCTAAAAAGATGCTGATTTTGTACTCTTCTTTTAAAATGTGTAGCACTTCTTTTCTTGGAGCCCAATTAAGTTTTTCTAAATTCCCTTTAGCTTTATAAGTGAATGTCTGAGCATGATGTTTATAAAGGCAGGTATGTGCCCCCCGCAGCTACATATTCTTCAAATCACACTGTTCACATATAATACTTATATTAAAGCATTAGATTCATAGTCATGTGCAGCTTTTATATCCTATACAAATTATCCAGTACCTTGCATTCTGTGTTCTTCAGAGGAATGAAGCCATAGGTCTAAAAAACTGAAAAGCACAAGTGAAAATGATGTCATCAAAATTAAGTAGGGAAGAATATGACAATAAGACAATTCTGAGTGGATTTTCTGAAGACATGTGTAGGTAGATAGATAACTGGATAGAAGGAAGGAATAAGAATAATAAAAACTTTTAACACATTTGATTTTTGAGGAAAGATAATTCAAATACCTAGAGACTGCATAATTTTCTTCACCCTCCATCTATTTCCTGCCTGATGGGTTTGTATTTAAAATGTTTTCTCTGCCACATTTCTCCCCAGCATCAGTGCTATGCATATGAGTGGTAAGACAAGAGCTACGTACAGCCTTGAAATTCAGCTGGAATGCTCTGATCTGCTCTCAATCAGAGTGAAAAAGGCATGCAAAGAGGAAGACTGGGGATGAATTAACCAGTCTATCAACCAATGGAACTTCAGAAACCAAATGGGAAATGGGAAAGAAAAGAAACCAGAATGCAATGACTCTCCTCCAGCCTTATTGGATTATTGATTTTGTTTGTCATCTTAGTTTATTTTGGGAATGCGTCTTAAACCCATGATCACATGGGAGAGACTGGGAGTGTTATTTCTTTTATGTAATGAAAAAGAAATGTAGAAAATTTATGAATCTATCCTATGGAACGGTGCTGAGAAGACTTGTCTCATTGAACTGTATTTGAACTTCATAGAGTGTGGAATTAATTTACATTTCATTATAGCCTGGTAATTCCCTCAGCACAATATAAGGTGGTTCCAAAACAAGCAAACTATGTATATCCTTGGGTTACTGCAAGATCCCATGAGCACCAATCCCCAAATCCCAGTCTGAGAGGTCAAACCTGAATTGCTTAAATCAGTAGGAATCTTGCTCTGTCCCTTTGGAGAAGGATCATGCTGCAAACAGGAATATTTCAAAATCAATTACTAGTACTTCCCATTATGATGACAGAGTTCACTCGTGACCCCAAAATAACAAAAACAACAATAGGTTAGAATATGTACTAATTCATCATCCAGCAATGACTTCATTAAATAAAAGAAATTGGAGTTGGCAGTAAAGTAATAATACCACTATTATTCACACACCACTTACATCCCCTACTACCTATAGTCTTAGCTGTTACAGGGGAACTGCTAGGTCCCTAATCTCATTTGGTGAGTTCCTTCTTAAGAATTTGCTCTGCTTAAAAAAGCTCCTATAACTTTTTGCATGTCCTCAGTATTTTTTAGGTTCACAATTTTGTTTACGTCCAAAGATTCTCCAAAGTCCTAAATCATATGACTTCCTAAATCATAGATGACAATAACTGATGTGATATAGTGCTGACTATCATTTCCTGGGACAGGAACAAGGGCAGTTATTAAATCATAATTTAGGCAAATGCCCTGACAAGGTATGTTTCCATGTACCTCCATCTCTAAAGATCCTGGAATTCATCATCCTTAACCTTGCTTTTAAGAATTCTCACATGTCTTTTCAAGCAATTTGACTTGGCTCATTTGTGTAAATAGCCTTGTCTTTTTACAAATGGTCCCTATTCAGAGGGTTTGCGCTCTCCAGTATGGAAGTGGAAATTGTATAGTGCCCTGAGAGACAGCCATATCAACATTCCACTAAAAGTAACAGTTGCAACTCTGCTGAATTCAATTTAATTGTGAGCATCAGTTTCAAGCCCCCAACAGGTAACTTTTAGCCACCAGAAATGGTGCTTGTGGGACCAAATGTAAAAAAAAAAAACTAATCAATATTATGATACCATTTTGTGCAGCATGTTGTCTTTTCCAAAGATAGGCTACTCAACAGTGTGGTCTATGTACTGCCTTTGAATTGGGGCTTAAGATTTACTTAAACTGATAGAATATGGCAGAAGTGATGACGTATGATTCCTGAGGCTATGCAACATCTACTGTGATATTCAGAATTCTCATTTTGGTGCCTTGAATCAAATGGTAGGTAGTCTGAGTTTTCTGAAACCACCCAACAAGGCAACCCAAACTTGTTCATGTGCCATTGGGAAAAGTCCTGAGATTTCCTGGAGAGAGAGAGAAAGAGATGCCTGACCAGCTTCCATCTACTGTCTGGCTGTCACCACATAAAAGACCCCAAATCACCATGGATAGGAAGTAGGGTGAGGAAACCACCCAGTTACTTCCATAGAAAAGGAAAGAAGATTCAGAAGGAGAAATCGAAGACTCAGAGAATCAATCCCAGAGAGTAGTACTAGACCCTAATCAACTATATAATAAATATAAGATAACTTTGGGCCCAAACTCAAGCCACTGACCACATAACAGAGCTTGAGATCTCCTTTGTTGCCTTTCTTTTTAAGAGAGGGGCGGAACAGGATCATCTCTAGAGTTAGTGTCCACTCAACGATGGGAGTAAGAACCAGGATAATATGACTTATTTGATAGCCTGGATAATCAAAGTCCATTTTGGGAAAACTATTAAAATTTTACTCTGTCTTACATAAAAAGTTCATATATTAATTATAAAATAAACTACAAAATAAAGATTAAAAATATAAAATAATCTTACTTTAATTCTACTACTCAAAAAGAGTCACTTGTAGGTACCTGGGTGGTGTTCTCGGTGGAGTGTTTGACTCTTGGTTTCGACTGGGGTCTGATCTCTAGGTCCTGAGATGGAGGCCTGTGACAGGTTCCAGAGTCTGCTTAAAACTCTTTCTCCCCTTCCTCTGCCCCTCCCCACTGTGCTTTCCCTCTCTCTCTTTCTCTAAAATAAATAAATAAATATTTAAAGAGAAATAGTCACTTGTAAATACTTAAGAATCTCAGTTGCTGACACCATAATCCACTATAGATAGTTTAAGCAAAACTCTTTGTGAATAAGATATACTTTGATAGGCCAAGAAATATTGCTTTTGATTTATTATTTTTATAGGTAGAGAAACTCCAGAGGTACCCACGTGACACTTCTTTCTAAATGTTTCTTACCACATAGGTCAAAGAACCAAGATGTGGTTTCCACCAGTTGTTTACTGTATTTATTTATAGTATGTATTTATAGTATAACCACAGATTCCTTATATAGTAAGTTTTGGAGTCAGGAATTGGGAGTCTTCCAAACTTTGTGCTTTTTGAGATTGTTTTGTCTATTCTAGATCATTGCATTTCTATATAGGATTACTTTATCAATTCTGGGGGAAAAAAAACAGAATGGGAATTCAATAGGAACTACATTGAATTGTAGATAAATTAAAAAAGAATTGTCATTTAACAATATCATGTCTTCTGATCCATGGACATGAATGCCATTTTGTTTACTAGATGGTCTTTCATTTCTTTCAACCATGTTTTGTAGACTTCAGTGCCCAAGTATGAACTACTTTGGTTACATTTATCCAAGTATTTTATTCTTTTTAATGTTATTGTAAATCGAATTGCTTTGCTAATTTTACTTTTATATTGTTCATTGCTAATGTATAAAAATACAATTGATTTTTGTAAGTATATCTTGTATCCTGTAAGACCACTGACATTATTTATTAATACCAATAGCCACAACTTTTCAAAGCTCTCTGTGGACATCTCAATCCACAAATCTTTCTTTTAATTTTTTTTGTCCTGTTTGCCCCAGCTGGTGTTGCAGCCCCAGACTATTGTAATGGTAAACAATTGCTGCTGATTTTCTCCAAAGCCTTCTGGATAAGGCTTTTCCTGAAAAAAGAACCCTGAGTCAATTCAGTAACAATAAGGGTTTTTCCAAGAAACTCTGAGGTAGGTCAGATTGTAAAAATGCTCTGTAGATGGGACTTTTCCAGGAGCTTCAAACCCAGTCTTTGACCTCCGGTGGCTGCTGGACTGCTAGTTTTCAAGGCTAGCTAGCACAATGGTAGAAAGAGGGATGGGAATAGATTGAGATAATGTGTTATGAACTGTTCTTCATACAGAAGTTCAGCAGATTTTCTCGAATAAACATTCTTCATATTGTTGCAAAGCTTTAATCAATTTCCAGAGTTCTAAAAATGTTAGTTTAGACTGTTGTTGCCAGTGTTCTTGTTGCTTTTATGGAAGAAAATATTTGTAGAGGTCCTCATTCCACCATTCTGGAAGTTCTACCAGGAGGCTATTTCTATTTTTAAAGGAAATGTATTTATTACTAATTGGAACATAGTATGCATCGTATATTAAAATCTAATATTTTTTTACTTAACACGATATCATAGAAAGTTATTAAAACTATTTACCATGTCTGTAAACATATATCCAGATAATACATTTACACATTTCTTCCTCTGAGTGGATGTTCGACTGGACCCTAATCATGTTTCTGCCTGTTAATAATCCCTGAACTTGCTTTCTCTTACAAGAGTTGATAGCCAATTCAGAAAACATTTAAAATAAAGCATAGGAAATATTCAGTAAATCATAGCAGTATATAGCAAGGGCTACTATATTAGTTTGGGGTAGGGATTGAGAGATGTTAAGATTTTCTTAGAAAAAAATGTAATCGAAGCAGAATTCTGAAGAATGAGCAGGAATGATCTTGGCAGCTTATAGGAAGACTATCTTTTAGGCAGGATCCAAAGGCCTAAATATGAAAGAATGATTATCGCTGGAAAGTACAAAGCAGAGGAAAGTGGCTAGAAATGAGCCTGGAGTGGTAGAAGAGGCAAGAGGAAGTCTGAAGTGACAGGAACACATGAGCATTTAGAGGAGTAACTGGTTGCAGAGAGTAGAAATTGGGCAACACTGCATGCAGAAAAATGAAAAACAAGCCATTTGCAGTAAAGGTAATGGAAAATAACATTGGCCTTGGGGATACAGAGAAAGAGAGAGATCCAGGAAATAGAATCACAGGACTTGGTGATGAGTGGATGGACAGCTGGGGACAGGAAGAAGTCCAAACTGAGTCCCAGGTGTTTGGTTTGCAAAAACTGAGTTGAAGATCATTTCAACCACTGGGAGACAGAGTCGTTTTTTAGCAAAAGATTATACATGTATTCTCTGCCCTGTATATTTTGTGGTATGTGTAAGATATCCAATTTCAGACACTCAGTGAGGATTCTGACACGTGAACTGGGGTCTCAGAAAAGAGCTCTGGGCTAGTAACAAGGATTTAAGCATCATCAGCATAAAATTGGTCCCTGAAATCGTGGACAAGAATGAGGTGAGTCAGGGATAATAAAGGAGAGAGAACACTGAGATCTTAAACTGTGGTTCAGAGGCCCACCCAGGGCAAGAAGCCTATAGGGGAAATGCAAGGTGTGGCCACAGATGAGTGACACAGACCAAGACAGTGAGGCATCATGGCAGCCAAGGAGGCTAGAGGGAGGCTGGCAGTACTGGAGGCTGCTGAGGACCAGTCAGACCAGGACTGAAAGTGTCCTTTGGATTTCACGACAGGGTCATTGGTGATTTGGTGAGAACACTTTGGGCACAGAAGATAAATTCAGTGTGAATGGGTTTGGGAGATGAGGAGAGAACCACCACAGACAAATCTCTTAAGCAGCTTGTCTGTGGAGAGGAGAGAGGGCTACAGACAGCTAACAAGGGAGCAACCAGCATCAGACCAACTCAAGTTACTTTCTTTCAGTCTTCCCCCTTTGCGTTTCTTTTGGATATGTATAGTTTGGGGTTTATTATTTTTAAGTATGGAGGGACTTGAGCACATTTAAAATTCTATAGGTAGGGGCTATTAGAGAAAGAGAGAGAACATAAACATTGGAAATACTGAGAGAAATCAGTTGATTCAAGGTTGGAGGAGACCATGGATAAGAGTCTGAAACCCCATGTCCTTCACATTAGCTGACCCGCTCTTGGATATCAGAAACAGAGAAGATAATGGGTAAAAGCCATCCATATCCCCCTCCACCGCCAAACAAAACTAACTTAATCAAAGTCAGTTGTTCAATTCACCAAAAGTCTGGGTTTTTTATAATTCAGAGTTTCCCTAAGGGAAAGAAAGTGCCCCAATTCCAGAGCTTCTGGTAATACGAAGCCTTTGTCTTTCTTTTAAAGATTTGTTTATTTATTTTAGAGAGGGAGGGAGAGTGCGCGTGCACAAGTGGGGGGAGGGGCAGAGGGAGAGGGAGACAGGCAAACCTCAAGCAGAATCCCCACTGAGCGGAGCGCCATATGACCTGAGCCTAAATCACAAGTCAGACACTCAACCAACTGATCCATCCAGACACCCCATGAGGTCTTTTTTCTTAAAAGATGTCTGCTGTGAGTAACCCAGTGCTTTGCTGTCCCTCCCCGGGTATCTTTTTGGTCAGGACACCTCAGAACCAGAAGGCCAGCAGATTCCTGACGAAAATTTAAAGTTTCATTAGGATCTAATTCTCTACCTCAGGACTTAACCCTCAGGGATTAGGAGAAGCATTTGTCTGTCATTTTCCTTGTATTCACAGATAGCCTGGCTCATTTTCTGATGCCAATACCTTAACATGTAATCAATTAATACTTTTCTGAGTCCTACCTGCTTTTCAAGACTTACCTGATCACACATAACAGGTCTTTATTGCATACAGTTATCAAAGGCAACACAATCCACAGGCAGCTCCATCAACTGGTTCTGCAGTAACATATTTTGTGGAATGACTATAACCCAGCCCAGGAAGTTATATTCTGCTTGTCTCCTCCTACTTCCTTCTGAGTCAACCTGTGACTCTTTCCGTCTGTCAGATCTTAATCTAAGCTCCACAGTAAAGTGGGGAGAAGGTAGCCCTGTAAGAAGCTTTAATTAGCATCATTCCCAGCACACCACGGATGAAAGCAACACTCAGCTAGGGTCCCCACTATCAGGAGTCCAGAGAGGCAGCGTCACCTGGAAAAGATTCTCTGCAGGCTACAACCTCACAGACCACCATGATGTCTTGGGTGGAAGACGTTCTACTGTCCCTGAAGAGGACAAAGAAGACAGGAAAGAGGAAATGAGACAGCAATCAGAGGAGGGACGCATATTTGAAGCTGCCTAACAGCCCAGTGAGAGAACATTTTGGTTTTTTTTTTTTAAGCTTTAGGAAGAAAGCTGAGTCTTATAAAGTAACTTTCTTGTATTGCTTAAATGGGGTGTCAGGAAAGGCTTGCAAATGTTTGTAGCAGTGTCAGAATAAGCAGTGAATGAATAGCAAACACACCAAAAACAAGACCAAATTTCTCAAAATGATGTAGAGGCTCTGCCTATTCCTGTAATCCTTAGACCTTACAGGAGATTGCTGAGGTAAACAAGTGACAGTCTTAGCATCTCCCTTTGAAGTCACTCAGCATAGGAGATAATTATGATAATGCACACAACAGCTTTTTCTTCTGCCAACGTTCCTTTTCATCAATCTCTCTATTGTTTTCCCCAACAACATGATGGGTAGTAATAAGAGGCCCCATTCTCTCTCTCTCTCTCTTTTTAATACCATTAAGGCTCACTGAACCACATTTAATTAAGGGAATGTATATTGATACGCATAGCATAATCAGGTCAGGGACTGGAGCCGAAATTGATTGAGGACAGCTCTTTCACACTTATTTCAATTTATGAATGCTCAGACGCAGACAGATAGTGAAAAGGATTTAATTTCCGTTTGTGTTGTTTGCACATTCTTTATAATGTAAGCATTAATTGAACATGCACAGTGTCAGTGCGGAGCAATCAAGCATATCCATTTTTCATAAATGAAGGTCACAGGTCAATCTTGAGCAAGTTCCAAGCAATCTAGTTGTAGAAAAGTATTTATATTTGATCAGCTATAATATGAAAGACTGGCGATCTGGAAAATGAACACCAGGAGAGCCATGCAGTTTTAGCTATGGAATGGTACCTTCTGGAAAGGGAACACCAAAGGTTTGTTACTTTTTGCCTTGGAATGGTGTTTTGGGGCTCTTTGTGAATTTCTGAGACGCCCTTTGGTTTGCTTGTTGATGCCACTCGTCACAAAGGATGAGTTCAGCCTGCTGAGCTTGGGAGAGGGAATTGTGAGCTGAGGGTTGCTTTGGTGAGGAGGGGGTTGCTGATTTAAAACCACAAAGCAGGGGCGCTTGGGTGGCTCAGTTGGTTAAGTGTCTGCCTTTGGCTTAGGTCATGATCCCAGGGTCCTGGGATTGAGCCCCATGGTGGGCTCCCTGCTCAGCGGGGAACCTGCTTCTCCCTCTCCCTCTGCCTGCCACTCCCCCTGCTTGTGCTTGTGTGTGCTCTCTCTGTCAAATAAATAAATAAAATATTTAAAAAATAAATAAATAAAAAATAAACCCACAAAGCATTCCGTCCATTCTGTCCACAAATACTTAGTAAGGGCTTACCTTTCACCAAGCATTGCGTTAGGCACACCTGATGTAAACTGGATGAAGTGTTTTCCAGATGAGTGTGTGGCTATTTTTTAAATTATGAAGATGTCAGCTTTTCATTTAAAATAATAGATTTAGGGGTGCCTGGGTGGCTCAGTCATTAAGTGTCTGCCTTCAGCTCAGGCCATGATCCCAGGGTCCTGGGATCGAGCCCCGTGTCGGGCTCCCTGCTCAGTGAGGAGCCTGCTTCTCCCTCTTCCACTGCCCCTGCTTGCATTCTCTCTTTGGCTGTGTCTCTCTCTGTCTAATAAATAAATCAATAAAATCTTTAAAAAATAAAATGAAATAATAGATTTGTAATAGCTTATTCTCATTATGATTTTCCCAATTTGATGTTAATACCCATATATTTTACTATATATATATATAGAGAGAGAGAGAGAGAGACCCATATATATTTACAATTAGAATATTCTGCTAATTTCTGAGATTTTATCCTAAAATTTCAACTTAAAATTGATTCAGATATTTTTTAAAACACAACCCAAACTTCTTACACCTTGATCTAAAAATTCTGTAATCAAAATGAATCACACTTGTTGCTCCAATATAAAAGTTTGCACAATTTCTCGCATCTAGAATAACATTCTCCATATATTAAGCTAGGGTAATATGAAAAGGAAGTGGGGAAGCTTTCTGAAATTCATCTTTTCCCCTGACAGTAAACATTTTACCAACATAAGCAACCTTACCTATTTGTATCCTCATCAGCAAATGTAATTTTGCTCATTGCCTCAAAGACATTAAAATATTCACTCTGTCTTGCATCTTCTCATTTCATCCCTCGAATTTCCAAGAGTTTAATGTCCAAGGGTCTTGTGAAGTCATTTTATATTTTATCCTTAAACAGTGTGAGGTCAGTTAACTAGGCAATAGAACACTAAAATTTGCATGTGATTTCAAATTTTTGTTCTTCCTAAAGACCTTGTTAAAAAGGTAAATGGAATAATGCTCATCAAGAGAACTATTCTGTGTCACTTCCAATATTTATATTTGCTTGAACCAGAAAAGACAACAGGAAAAACATTCAGAAACATTAGGGTCAGACAAATATTTAAAATGTTACCTGTTAGTTTGATTAGAGAAGTCAATGAAAGGAAAATCAAAGATGAGAATCACAAGTACAACAAGAAATATGAAAAAAAGCAAAAATGTAACTTATGCTTGTAAAACCTATATTCTAGGTTGATCTCCTACCTTGATTTGTGAAAATTAACTGAACAACTCTATGCTTTGAAAAACAACTATCCCTAAAAGGGGACCCAGTAGGAAAATATTAAGATCTATGGAAAATTTTCACTGAAGATTATATTTGTGGAAAAAAGTCTTTTTTGCCCCATTCCTTAAGCTAAAACATAACTGTAAAGAGGGCAAACAGAGACGCCTGGGTGGTGCAGTCAGTTGAGTATCCGACTCTTGATTTTGGCTCAGGTCATGATCTCAGGGTCCTGAGATCAAGCCCTGTGTCCGGCTCAGTGCTCAGCACAGAGTCTGCTTGGGATTCTCTCTTTCTCTCCCTCTGCCCCTCCCACTTGTGCTTTCTCTCTCTCTCTCTAAAATAAATAAATAAATAAATAAATAAATAAATAAATAAATCTTTAAAAAGAGGGCAAACACCTTCAAATTACTTAAAAGCAAAAACTATTAGAAGGAGGAGTTTGGTGTCTTCATCAGAGGAAGACCCTGAGGATTATCCAGTCTTTCCCTGTGTGTCCCATACCTTCAGACAAACATCAAATATTTTTATATTTAGTGATATGAATGATGTGGTATTTCCTGACCTCCTTTTCTCATGTCGATTTCTTTAATACATTAATTTTTACTCAAGGTCTTGAAATTTCAAGGGAAAAAATGCTGCAGCATGCACTGCAGGAAATATGAATACTGTTATTATTAAGCAGTCAGGAAAAGAAGCCCTAGACATTGGGAAAAAGAGATGACCTAAATGTCCAGGCTCAAAGAGGAACCAAATGCACATTGGATGTGCTCCCTCAGCCTGGGACTCTCACTCTGAGAAAGAAGAAATTTTTAATAGGATAGATTTCAGGGGAACCATAGTGACAAATTCTAATTGAAGAGTCCTTCATGGTAAATAATATGCATCATGCCTCCAAACATTTAGATGGAAAAAGAATGTGGATAATGTTTTCTTGGGAAATAGAGTTAAGGGAAGGAAATTGTATGAGGGAAATGTATGAGAATTGTCCCAAGAGGCATTATTAAAGGCTTGCTCATAGAAAAGAGTCCATACAGGCTTCTTTTGATCTGGAAGAATGACGTGTCTTCTCACACAATGATGTGTAAAATAGTTTCAGGGGTGTGGGACTCCAATTCCAGAATCTGGCAGAGAAGCAATAATTTCTCAGAATGAAAAGAAAACAAAAGATATGTTAAATGCAAAATGATGCATACAAGTAAGAGGTATACATACCAGTAATAGGTGGCACATTTAAAAATTACATTTTCAAACCATTATTGTTGTTGTTGTTTTTCCTTAGGGTGGCAAAATAAGCAGGAAAAAACACAGAACAGACCTAGCACTTTTTTTGTGGTAGGTGGTATACAACTAAGTTGACAGCTGGGAAGCATACTGGATGTTTCTTATTAAATGTTGAAATAATTGATCAATAGGAAGTATTTGCCTTTCCAAGCCATGAAATTACTGGAATTTATCTTTCCTTTACTTTCTAGACATTAGTTTCCTAGAGAAATAAGTGATTATCAGTCAAAACCAGACTTTTACTTTCCTAACATATTATGACCTATATTTTCATTCATTTTGAATGAATTTATATAGCTACTTCCTTTGGAACAAAAGACAACTGATCTTCATAAGCATATCTTAAATTTGTAACTCTCTCCAAAAATATACTAACAAAGCATGCAACTTTCTTTTGAGAATATATGAGATAACCAACTTGAAAAGTTTGCAAATAGGATGCCAGGTTTTATTAGAACAAAAGAAAAAAGAATGTAAAAATTTATCTTTCACAATGTCTAACTCATATTTATACCTCCTAATCTACTAAATTGGGGGTTTGCAAAAACTATGTTCTGTGGTCCAAATCTGGCCCCTGGCTTGCATTTGCAAATAAAGTTTTATTACAACACAGCCATGCCCATTTGTATACACATTGCTTTTGTTCTACAATGGCAGAATTGAATAATTATGACAGTGGTCACATGACCTTCAAATCCAAGAATATTTCTATCTGGCTCTTTAGAGAAAAGGTTTGCTGCTCTCTATACTAAATGCAAAGATTTTATGCCAGATTGATTTAAAAGGTATGGAATTTCCAATTTTTCTTTTCACTCCATAATTCCATCATTAAACTGCAATGAGGACTAATTTTGGGTGAAGTTCTCTGCCAGTACATGATACATATATTCTTATGTATGTCTCTAAACTTTTCTGTGAGGGAGATATTTTTAATCCTCACTTTATTTAAGATAAAATAGATTCAGATAATTTAGGAAGATTTTCCTGTCACACAGCTAATAGCAGAGAAGGAACATCTTCCAAATATATCCTGGTATTTTCAGTGAATCAATCCTCAACTCATAGGAGAATTGGCTATCAAAAGTTAAGTTCTTTGCATACTGTTTTATTTGTTTCTCATTTTTCTTTGTTTTGTGTATCCTTTAGAGCTTTGTTTTGAATACTATTCATTTTGAATATTGCATCTACTTTTCAATGGACAGTAGCTCTTATTTTAATCTCTGTTCTGCCTACAGAGACTATTCATGTGCAATTTAAAATCAATCGTACACCTTTTCTTTTTTCCTGTGGGTGCAAATAAAGTTTATATAGTTATCTTTCCAGTGTTTTACCCATTGACTCCTCTTTCTGCATATATGTCTTCTTGTATGGGAAATAATAATTCTTAGCATTGCTAATTTTGTAACAACGCCTCATTGTTTTCAAATGATACAATTTTATGAAAGAAGAACTGTGAAGAACTAACTGTTATTGAATGTCTACTATGTATAAAGCCCCTTGCTGAGGACTCAGGATGAATGAGTACCCTCCCTAGGGAGTGCACAGCCTGAAGAGGGAACAGGAAAATAAACAGATCATTTCCGCACCATGTGGGAAAATGCTCTGATTAAACTAAACTAGGAGCAAAGTCCAATGGGACCACAAAGATTAGGACTCCCACCTGCTGGGGCTGTGGTGGTGGGGTCAGGGAAGGCTTCTTGGGCGAGATAATAGCTAAATTCATTCGTTAAGAGTAAGGAAGAGTTGTCAAGGCAGACAAGGAACATGGTCACGGTGTAATGATGGTCCAGGGGCTCAGGACAGAGCAGCACAATGGACGCAGGATCTATAATCAGTCTGGTACTGATGGGGCCTATAGGTGAGCAAGGGAGTTTCAAAAGGTGAGGCTGGAACAGAAGGCCAAGGTAAATCATGGCATCTCCTATGTTATATGTAGGGCTTAGAATTCACCATGCAAGTAACTGATGCTCATAGCAAATAAAAAGTAGGAGAATGTACAATCATATTTTTATTTGGTTGTGCATGAAGGGTTATATATGAAGAAGGAAAGAAGAGAACACAGATTAGGACTTCATCAATATAGTTACAAGAATGATTATTTGAGACTGAACTAAGGAGAGTCACAATGAGGACCAGGAAAGGAGAATTAATTGGAGAAATAGTCACAGAATATTATATCTGATTGAATATACATGGTGCAGAGTAAGTGTGAAGGAAAACGATCATCTTCAGGTTTAATGTTGTGGATATTGAGTATATTGATGCTATCAAATCGATAAAGAATAGATAAGAGGTATCTGGTAAAAAAGAGATGATGAAAAAACCCGTTTTAAATATACTGAGTATGACATGCTTACAGGTGTATTTCAGTGAGTGTGCCCAGCAGGCATTTGGATGTGTGATCTGAGACTCAGGGTATGGACTGATGGAGAACAGCCCCCAGACAGAGAAAGGATGAAGACCTAAGAGAGAGAACAAGTTGTGAGCTAATGTAAGGGCGGGGTCAGATCCTGGGGGAGGGGAAGAGAAAGAACCCTCACTTTAGGTTGGTGGAATGTGTGGGCAGATGTCGATGCCCTCAGAATGAGCGGTAGGATGTGGGGGAAATCTATCTGCTCTGGCCACCTCTGTTCTCTCAGTGGTGGAGGAGAAGGTTACTAGTGAGTTATAAGGTGAGTTCAAAGCAAGTGTTGCGGGTTTGGACCAATCCCTGTGTCTAATTGTGTAGGAGTCTGACAAAGATAGGGAAAAGTACTTTTGAAGGGTAAAAATGGATTTTTTTGAAAGGTTTAACAAATAGTTTTAAATATTTTCTTCTCAAAGACAGAAAATTTACTTTCATTCCTGTGGACGGATATTTTGAAATATTCATCAAGGTGGTCTTCCGGATTTGCTTGTGTCATGTGCCCTTTCCAAGACAGGTGGTTAGCACAGTGTTTCCCAAACTATAGTCATCCCTTCATCACATACATGATTTTTTTACCATCTCAGAGAGCAACATGTACTCTCACTGATGGATTTTTTTTTCCTAAATGAATTCATTTACTTAATGGAGAATTATTTCAAAAGGAAACTTTGCAACACAAACTGAAAGGGAAAGCATATCGCATGTTGTTGTAAGCAGACGTTAAGCATAAAGTATACCAAATAAAAACAAAACGGCAACTACTAAATGCTTCCTAATTTCCACTCCCAGTGAAATCCTGAATCTGTGCCCCTACGCTGTGCTAAGGGTAATCGTGTGTGTACCAGGTGGTCTTGTGAATTAAGTGCACCAGCAGGACATTCTTCTCTTTGACATAATCAGGAGTCATAGGGAATTCAAAAGAGAATGATGTTTTCTCAGTGTGATTGGATGCTATTTATTACAGTGAGTGCAATCCCCCGGAAGTCATCTAGTAGCACACCTGATACTTGTCCTGCAATTTTAAAATCAGAGCTAGGGAAAGCTGCATCATTTCTTCAGGAAACGGAAGACACAGAGGAAGTGCAGAGGATAACGCAGTGGTAGACGACATCATGCTCGCTTGGGGCTGTAGGCACAGTTCTGGGAGTTAAGTCTACAGTTCAGGGCAAAGCTACCACAGGTGTGCGCTCCCCACACCCCTCACCAGACACACACACAAGACAAGGGCCCAGCATGCCCAGGGTTGGGGGACAAAATCTGAAGGGGGATAAAAATGTGTAGACCACAAACCCCCGAGAAATGGGCCCAGCATCTTGGGGCCCCTCCCCAATCTAAGCCTGAGGGAAAAGAGGATACAGAGGAGACCCCAGACCAGCTTGCAAATTCTGGGCCCCGTCACAGGGGATCTGAACACATGGCAAGATACCTGAGTAGAAACTGCTTTGCTGTCAGGAGGGGCCAGCATTCTTGGATTCAGCCCTGGTCTGAAGGTGTATTTTTGTTTAAGCATCCGGGCTTTAGAAATCTTGACTTGGAACCCCTCAGGTTTGCAGTCTGCAGTTTAATCTGTCCCCTGCACCCCCATCACCACCATGCACCCCCACTTTCTCACATGCTCACTGGACCTGATGTGCTCCTGAAGATCCTGGGCCTGTGACCCATGGCTAAGCAGACAGGCCTGAAGGGGCCATAGGGCAAACCTGGGGGACAGGGAAATGATTCCCTTGGCCTGCAGAACTTATATGAAATCCCACAGGAAGGGACTGAACCACCAAGTAGAACGCACACTGGAAATGAAGTTTCATCCTGGAACAACATAATACGTCACACCTTTCCCACATAGTCTGAGGTTGGCCAAGTGAGCTGGGAGTAAGAACATGACCAGTAACTAATTGCAGAGCAGATGCAAAGGCCTGTTTTTAAAGATCTGGCTAATTGACATGGACTGAAAGACAGGGCTGGTCCTGTACCGAGACCCCCTAGAGCGAGGCCAGGGTGGATGTTGTCTCGTCACAATTAAGCATTCATTCTTGAGAACCAGATGCTGATGGGGACACAGCCTGCTGACAGCTGCCAAGGTCCCTGAGTAAACACAGGTTGGGAATAGGACCCAGCCAGCCCATGGGAGGGAGCCCATTTGAGGACAGCTGTACCAGCTTCTGACCCTGAGCTGGGACCACAGGATTTTTGTCTGTCTCATCCACCATCCCCAGTGCCTGGTACATGTAGGTCTTTTGGTAGAAATCCAATATATATTTGATCAAGACAGAAAGAATAGCCAAATATGAGGGAAAAAATAGACTACATATTAAACATGATACTATCAACCAAAAATGTAGGGTGGAGGTAACAAAAGTTCCATGTAAACCTTAGAAGAAACACAGTTTTACTCAAATATGACCCTCTCATGAGACCCCCTGACCACCCCCTTATCTGAAACCACAATCTCCCTCTGTCCTCCTGCATTGTTGCTGGCCCCCCACACCCCGATCACCTACTCTCTTCATTCACACCTACCTTTCCACTTTCTTATGGTCGTGTCTATTCCTGCTACAACGTCACATGCACTTGGAGAGCGTAACTGAGAGGAGAGACTTGGAAACGAGTATTTCAAACATCTCAGCAGCTTTCAACTCACGTTCCTTTTCCTGCAGGACCAAACAAGAAGGTCTGGCTCACTGAAGTCGCCCAGAGATCCAAGATTACGGAGACCCAACCCTGACCACACTACCTTGATTTCCAATGCCGTGGAGACGAGATCATGGTGACACAATCACAGAGAACAGTAGGGTGAGAAATGTGGTCCTCGCAGAAGGACAGGCAGTAAATGTTTCTCAACCATCCCACCAGTCTCCCCCACAGCTGAGCTGGTGTCTCTCCTGCACTCATTTACCCTTAGCACATGTAACAACCACTAACATGAGGTGGGGGCTCAAAAACCATTTCTTTCCCAGTTTCTAATTTCTACAACCATCGGTGCCAAAGCAAATAGCTTTCCTGCACTCTAGGGGCAGACTGTGTGCATGGTATCATTCATGTAGGCAAAGCTGCCATAAGAAAAATTATCTCGTGAGACATTTCATTGTGTTGGATAATACACATCCCAGGCTTCATCCACCCAGGGGGAAAAAATAACCGAACAGCTTTTCTGCTAAGATCTAAACTGTTTCGATACTAGTTCCCACCTTATAAATGAACTGGAAGTCCTTTTCTTTCCCCAGGATCCTCCTCCCCTAAATCCCAAGGATTACTCATACTTGTTCATGAAATCATTTTTGAGTACCAGCAGACCTCGGTCAGGGAAGCAGGGACCATGCTGGGCTCCCACGACGGCTGAGCCCTGCAAACCCCAGGACCAGCGCCCTCCCTGCTGCCCTGCTGGGTGTGGGCCTTCAGCGTGGCGTCTTCCTCAGACAGGGTCTGGCCCGTGCTGGCTTTTGCTGACGGTAGATACATCCTGCTCTTTAACTGCCGCCTCAGCACTGCTGCCAGTTCACCCAGCCCAGGGGAGAGCATTTTCCTTCCAAGTTCAAGTTCAGCGGGAATCGTGTTCATGCCTGGGTGTCAGTCCCACGGTTTCAGTGCTGCACGGGATACTTGCAGTAGGCTGGCACACAGGACATAGCCCTCCACACACACACAGACTAGAGGGGCGCTGCCTGGCACGAACAGTGCAGCAAGTGCAAAGAGCCAGTGTCCCTCTCCCCAGCCAGGTCCCCATGTTAAGAAAACATCATGGGTCTCATTTCCTTCTTCCCTTCGGGTGTCTTTTCTCCAGGCTCTCTGGGGCTCCTTTCCTGTCATGTGGCCTCGATTCCTACTACTCACCCTCAGACATGTCCCAGGGAAATTTAATCACGAGGGGAAGATGAGTGTCACATTTACTCTGCTCCCACCAAGTCTACTGCTCTCAGGTAAACACAGGAAAGGAAATAGAAATGGGCTGTTGGAGGTCCATTTATGCACTGATAGTTCATAAGCCTCAGGTCCCCAACAGGTTTAAAACACCCTTAAATCTTCACAGTTAAGAGGACCTTTCAGTTCCATCTTCCCAGAACAAAGAGGCATTTTTCTCAAAGTAAAATGCCAATCCATGACCAAGAAGGCAGATACTGCTGAAAAGTTTCTAAATGGCAATTTTCTAGCTTAAAAAATCTGAAGGTCCAGTCTCTATTGACACCTTATTTCATTTTTAGCATACTTCTACCTCCCGGGTCCACTTATGACAAGTCATGCCAACGATGTGTAATCTGCTGAGAGTCATCGAAGATGCTTTGAAAAGATCTATACTTGGGGATAAAATAAAACCAGATAGTGATTTGAGATACCCAGGTACCGACGTAGCTGACTGACTTGAGAAAACACGCTTCACCCCTGGGCCTGCGCCTTCCTGTTTTATCAGAGGAAAGAGGTAGATGTGACTCTGTCTTTGGTTCCATCTCTGTGGCACCCAACCATTCCAGCATTCCCAGATTCATGCAGAGGGAGACCTTGAAAAGCATGGCTTAAGTGCTGCTATTCTTTTCCAGCTATTTGTTCATGATTTTATGAAAAGTCTTCTTTGAATGTGGCATTTCTATGGAAGAAGATGGCTTTTCTGTAGCGTCACCGTGCAATTGCAAAGAAAATGAAAACATCGATGATGATATTGGAAGGAACGGGAAGAGCATTTTCAGTATCCTATAATAAGATGTCCCAATGATACTGATAGTTCAAAATGAATGAAAGGAATGATTAGATGTGCAATGCACGGGGCATCTTTATATGAGAGCAGATAGCTCATCTTTCAATCGTCTGTTTTTCAATGAGATGTGGGCACCAGTCACAGTGACTTCAATTGAATTCTAAATGAGGAGGACTAAGTTAATTAACGGAAGCCTTTGAAACTGTCTGAAAACTATTATTTTCTTGCAACTGTTCCTTTCCAAAAAGATACAGAAGGAATTACATAGTGAAACTATGATAAAGGATGTGCCATCTGAATTTTCTCATTAGAGCCCAGATTGCTGCTGAGAAGGTGGGAGGGTGACCCGTTGTTTCCCTCACCTCCTAGAGTGAGCAAGAGGCTTCATCCCCTTTAAAGACTGGCTTTAAGGCCTAGTTCTCCATATGTTTGATTGAATTATTGGCAGACAGTGTGGAGATACTTTATTTTCATTTAATTTGCTAATGTAGAATCATATATATACAGTTGGAGAAACTAGGACTTTGGTCTGTGTCTCATAAGTATTTAAATCTAGGACAGTGAACACAGTGACTGCCCAAAGTCTACACAGCAAAGCTAGTTATTTAGGTGATGAGATGATTAACATCATAGGATTCACAGCTTTGAATATGCAGTGTTTAAAGATAGCTTTAATTAAAACATCCTCATTGTTTCTCACATCCGCAGACCCTAAAAGTAAAAGTAAATAAATATTTTAACAGGCTGAAACAATTAAATTATTGGTTTTATAAACATAAATACTTCAAAGTTATTTCCTAAAATCCAGTGTTTTCTTTCCTTTTAAGTAAGTTTGTAAATATGTGTGGAAGGTAAAAGAAAGCACTTACTTTAACAGAAGTTAAGTTAAAAAGCTGAAAAAAATAGCTTGACTCCTGAAAATCCAAGTAATATTATTGATCTTCATGTATTATTTTAAAGTACCAGGGAATGCTTTTATAAATTATGTTTCTAATGGTATGCTAACAGAACTAAATGAGGAAGATAGTAATTAACGAATTGTGGGTTTACAAATAACCTTTAGCTGACATCAAGTTAAGTATGAACAGGTAAAGAGTTAGTGTTCTAAAACAGCATGCTATTTTTTGAAGATCCTCACATCTTTTTTCAAAATCAGGACAAAACACAAGCTAGCCTAGCAAATTCCAGATCCCAGTGTTTCTTATTATTAAGAAATGGCAGACCTAGGGTGTGAGCTGCAGGCGGTTGGCTGCTGTCCCTGCAGGACCCCGCCACTCAGGGGCGCGAGGCTCAGAGCCTGAACCCTGTCCCCAGATTTTAAAAGGCAGAGTGGGTGCCTGTGTGACAGTTTAGAATCTGTGGGGATCCCTGGCACCAAGGAAAGCAGCAACCATTTGCCAGCCATTTTCTGCAGCCACCACTGGCTACTTGAAGACGAGGTATCCACCCTCGAGTCCGTATACATACGGATGGTGACCAGCCACTGCTGCGGACAGGCACAAAACTGTTCACTGGTGAACCTCTCTCTCCCATGAAGCAAATGCAAGCTGCTGTTGGGCAAGCCAGGGAATGCTTCTGCCTCACAGTCTCAGGAAAAGGTCAGCAGCTGCTGGTGGAGGATGGGACACCTGGACACCTCTTCCCTGCTGATAAATAAAATCTTTAAAAAAAAAAAAAAAGAAAAAGAAAGTTCAAAGGTTATTTCTTAGTGGTTCACAGCAGGTGCCTGGACCCCTTAGAATCCTTCCATGTTGATTGTAATTGGTGTCTTAAATATGTTTTCAATCTTTTAAAGAGCCAAAAAGAGAATGCAAATTTATCAGCATTAAGATTGCACAGACTAATTAAAATTTTTTTTGTTTTGTCTAGTACTATATCAATTTAGTAAGAGTAACTCATGATGTTCATGCTAATTAGCAATTTTAATTGGAAATTATAAATGTCTCTTTGACAATGAACAATTATTTTATAAGTACAGTCTGTTTAGTAATCAGCATATTTTATACCATAAGGTCCAGGAGAGAATATTAATTAAAAGTTTGCTTGATGATATCAGTTTTGAGAGTCACTGAACCATCAATCATCATCTACAACTTTTAATTCAGTAACTATCGAAACAATTAGGAAAATATTAGCAGCTTTCAGCAGGAACAACTTTCAGCAGGAACAACTTGAGAGGAGTTGTTTCAGAATTTTCCCGACTTTTCTTAGGAAAACTATGTAAGACAAGAAGAGAAAGCAACAAGAGCAAACCAGAAAAGGCATATTCAGTCAAATTAGGGAACAGAGAAAACAGAAGTTACAAATGATGTCAAAGTGCCAACATCAAAAGCAACAAAGATTATCAGACCACAAGCAAAATCCAGAATACTGGGACAGAGAAGAATTGGAAGAAGAAAGGGGACCTAGCATTAGAAGGTGGCAGATGTTTCTAGAAAATATACACCCTCAAACTAAGGGAACTCTGCCTTCATGTTGAGCTGCTCTGAGTTGGGCTGAGATCAAACAAAGGGTGAGTATTTGGGGAGAAGAAAGGCAATGAGAGTGTTCAGAGCCCCATAGGTGATAGCTCAAAAGGTGGACACAAACACAGCTTCAGGCAGATCACCTTGGGGGCCAGTGAAAGAGGAAGTGCACAGGGTGGGTTCTGAGAGAGACGGTAGGCAAAGATACACAGGGTTTCCACATTTTTAGAGACAATAGTTCATCTCTATAACAGTGAAGGGGACAGCCCTTGAACTACAAAATCTACAAGGGCAAACTGGCTCTTCCCCTGCAGAGTTTCCTACTAATATCTACCTATTATTTATCCTAAAATAAACAACAAAAAGGGTTAAGCCTAATATCCATACAAAGATAGAAGAAAGCATGTTTAAAAAGAGGAGTAAATCTTTCCTATAAATGTGGAGTCAACAAACTTTTCTGTAAAGGGCCATGAAGTAAAAGTTGGAATGGAAAGAATTAAAGAAATTAAAGGAATTAGTGAGGACATCGCTAGAGGAGATAACACAATCACAGAGGAAAACCAAGACAATGAAACAGAATAAAAATATGCCAGTATTCAAAGGGTACTTCAAAGTAGCAGAAAAAAATGACCACAAATTCTATAGTATATTATATTATATACTATTCATGTATTGTATACTGTATATGTATACATGCATAGTATATTGTATTATATTCTATATAGATTATATAATACTACAGGCATACCTAGTTTTATTGTGCTTTGCATTATTGCACTTACAGATATTGTATTTTTTTTTACAAATTGAATGTTTGTTGCAATCCTGTATTGAACAAGTCAATTGGTGCCATTTTTCCAATAACATTTGCTTACTTTGTGAATCTATGCCACATTTTAGTGATTCTCTTAATATTTCAAACTTTTTTATTATTATTCTATTTATGATAATGATCTGGGATCAGTGATTATGACTCGCTGAAAGCTCAGATGATAGTTAACATTTTTTCGCAATAAAGTATTTTCAATAAAGTATTTTTGTTATATTTTTAAGTAAGATATGTACATTTTTAGACACAGTACTAATTGCACATTTTAATAGACTACAACATAGTATAAACATAACTCATATGTGCTGGGAAACCACAAAAATTCATTTTGCTTACTTTACTGTGATATTCACTTTACTGTAGTGGTCAAGAATTGACCCTGCAATGTCTCCAATATATGCCTATAGAGTAGAGGATAAAATATAGTTACTAGTATATACTGAATAATAGTGTACTAGCATATACTTGTAAGGTCATCTAGACTTTAAAAATAGAGAACAAAATTTGCATCCAGTCAAATAAATGATCCAGTCACTTACAAGGGAAAGCCAATCAGTCTGGCATCAGAATATGCCAAAACAACCTTCAATGATAGATGAAAGTGCACCATTTTCTACAAGATATCCAACTAAAATTTACTTCTAGAATAAAGACTGTTAACAGCCACTTTTGAATATTATAAATCAAGTAGACTCCTGGATTTTGCCTAAAATGTAAAAAGGAAGAAAGAACATTGCACCCACACCAACAAAAAGAGAAAGCTGTATAATCTACAGAATCATGAATTTTCTTCAAACTATCATAAAGCTGAGGTCACGGGACACCCACAAAATTTAAGGGAATAGCTATCTCCAAGGAGAAGTGGGACTTGAGCACTCGTTTGTGGAAGTAAGTGCAAGATTCCCAAACAAGCAGATAGGAGTAACTCCGCTAAAATGTCAAACTGCTCAAAGAGTAAGAGTGAGACGAAGTGAAAGTCTATAACACTTTTGAGCTACAGATCCAAGGGAAATTGATATTCAATTGTAGGTTTTCTCTACGGACTCACCACATGCCCATGAGAAAGACTGGGAACAGTGCAAAAGAGAGAATAATCCATGTTTTTGCAGTTCTGGAGGATGGTTGTTACAGACTGTAGGTTTGTGCAAAATTCATGTGTTGAAATCTTAACCCCCAAAGTGATGGTATTAGATGGGACCTCTGGGAAACAATTAGGTCATGGGCATGAAGCCTTCATGAATGGGAATAATGACCCTATAAAAAAAGAGGTGGGAAACTTTCTCTGTCTCTGTCATCTGAGGATAAAATGAAAGATGACAATCTGTAATCCAGCAGGAGTGTCCTCATGAGACACTGGATCTGCCAGTGCCTGATCATGAACTTCCCAGAACTCCAGAGCCATGAGCCATAAGTGTCTCTTGTTTAAGCCCCAGTTGATGGTAATTTGTTATGGCAGCCCAAGCCCTTGTACTAAGACAAGGATGCAGGTGCTACTGCATGAGAGGCATGAAACACCCCTCAGAAACTTCTTCCCTAGGAACAAAAGCTTCTGCTTCTGGGGGAAAGGCAGTAAGCACTATCAACCTTGGGGTGCACGTACATGAAGACCCACTGTAACTGGTGGTAGGGTAAAAGCAAATGTCCTCTACTCCTGAGGAGGTGAAGAAAATCATCCTGGGCCCAAGCAACTAGAGATCTCCCACCATTGGTTGGGGGGAAGCAAGATCACTTACAAAGATGTACCCCTGAAACCCAAGGACATAGGACCTTAGACAGAGGCTGAACCAGGAAAACAGAATCCCCCTGCCCCATTGCCAAGGCTACCAAGCACCAAACAACCAGGAATTTATATTGCTGAAGGAGGGGAAGGAACAAGGAAATACCTCTCTGAGGTGTAAGTGCAAAGTTAAGAAGTAAAGCTGTGGTTGGAGGGGAACACTGAGGCAAAACCCTCCAGAAAATTATCCAGAACCTAAGCACAGCACTCAAAAGAAATTACCCGAATTGAAACACTAGTGGAGAAAAAAAAAAGTATGTATATGTGTGTCTGGTTGGGTAAGTAGGTAGAGCATCCATAAACAGGAAAAACATCAAAGGTGTAATTTATGTTCATTGCAATCCCAGACACAGAATAAATATTGAATGGGCCAGAAGAAATATTTGAAGAGACAATAGCTGAGAATTTTCCAAATATAATGAAAATATAAAACCATAAATACAAGAAATTTAGATAACATCAAGCCAGATAAGCATAAGACAAGAAAGGAAACCATATGAGCACTTCATATTCAAATAGTTGTTTGCCAAAGTTAAAAACATATTACAGAGGACTAAAGATAAGAATTAAAGCAGATTTTCCATCATAAATTGCACAAGCCAGGAAAAATGGTATGGTATCTTTAAAGTGCTGGAAGGAAAAAAAAAAAGAAAATGATTGTCAATCCAGAATTCTATACCCAGCCAGTGCATTTCAAAAGTAAAGGACAAGTAATGACTTTTTCAGACAAGCAAAACCACAGAGAATTCATAAATTAGGCCTTCATTATAAGACACATTAAAGAAATTCTTGAGGCAGAAGGAATATACACTGGCATAAATTTGATCTACAAGGAAAAAGACATGATTCCCAGAAATAATTAAATGAAAGTATATGTAAAAGACTCTCCTTATCTTGACTAGCTATGAAAAATTATTGACTATCCAAAACAAAACTGGCAGCAATTGAATTCTTAGTCAATAACATGAATGATAGTAAAATTAGGACAAAAACAAAAAAGATGAGAGGGAGAAATAGTAACTCTGCCATTGTAAGGTGCTTACGTGACCTGTGACTATCTGAATGTAGAATGTGGTTAACTAAACCTTCATAACTGTAACCCTAGGGCAAACATTAAAACAACAACAACAACAACAATAGATTTTCAAACAGTTATAAAAATAAGCCAATAATGGAAAAGAAATTGATTATTTAAAGAAAATCCCTGTTTTTTCAGCCAGAAAGGATCCCACTTGATAAAATGACAAAAAAAAGAAAATGAGTACGTGAAAGAGCAGAGTTTATCACCCTGAGTTAGCCCCAAAAGCAGCAAAAAACAAACCTCAGTAGCTTACAAGACCAGCTTGCACTCCATTTTGAGGCTTCTCACAGAGACTGCAAGCGCTTGCTTGACTAATAGTGTTTCGGGCTCATAGAACGTACCTGATAAATTAATGAGCTGCAACACTCCAAAATTTAACATTTTCAGGCATTTCTCCTTATTCTACCACATGAGCTGTTTCTTCCTGTCCCTCACATTTAATTATATGCTTTGCATGTTTTCTCCAGATTGGAGAATCATCAGTTATAGCTTGGTTCATTGAGTCATACTGTGTCATTACTCATTATTAAATATTTCCAAGACAGAGGTTACTAATGCAGATAAAATTTGATTTATTTGTCCAAGAATAAAAGAGGATAAGCCATAGTGGAATAATCAACAAAACATCTATTCAGAGGATTCATAACAATAAAAAATAATAAAAAAGTGAAGTGTTTAAATTTTGCATTAGAAGCTATAATAACAGTGTTGAAAATATCCATCACTGAAGGTGATTTATTGAATAAACATTTACATGCAAATTCTATAACATTATTTACTCTAACAGAGTAGCTAGATTTGTATAAAAATCATCTTGGGAATCGTATTATAGGAAAAAATTTATCGGTGTTACTGTATCTCAGAAACATAACTCTTGCCAGGAATGTACATTAATCAGAATTCCCATAAGTTTCTAAACATTAGAAATATATTCCCCAGACTTTGCTTGGCTGTCTAAAGAATTCTTGAGGGGAGAAGTGAAGCTGTGGAACATTCTTCTCAAAGAGCATTGGGTGAGGTGGCTGACCAAGAGCAGGTGAACAGATTTGGGGGCAATGTGAAGGACTTTGCAGAGGTTGGCATCCACTACATGATTTTTTTAGTTGGGACGTTTTGTACACTGATTAGCATAGTAGTTAGAACTCCTTTGTTGAAACAAATAGAAACCTGTTGAAGTTAATTCAAGCCCACACAGGGATTTCATTGTGACATTACTGTGTCTCTTAGAAACCAAAGAAGACCGCAGCAAGATTCAGGGAAATGTGGATCAGGGACCACAAGGCATCAGTGCCCTTCCCCGCTAGCCTCCTCCATGCTCTCTGCAGGTGGTCCATCTCCTGACACTGCTCCCTTCTGCATGGCCATTCACACCCGGAAATATGCTTATTCCAACAGAGTCACAGGAAGACTCCCTTAGGCGCGATTGCTGATGGTCAAAAGTGGAATATAACTTACCTCAGCCTTGACTGGGTGCCTCCTCTCAGAAGAAGACCTGCCATAGGGAAGGGAGGAGTCAACGTGCTGAGTCCCATTTTGCAAAGTGGCTCTTGGGCCTACCATGGTAAGTGAGAAGGAGAGTTAAGGGGGCCTCCAGTAAGAATGTCTTTTAACATACAGTGGCACTCCTCACTGGTGAACTTGGTGCAGTCAGTGTCCTGTGGTACAGAGAATCAGGTTGGCCACACCTTGTGGAAGGAATGCAGGAGAAAGTGGGAAAGCTGGTAGAAGACAGAAGGAGCATTGTCAGGGAGGCACGGGCCTTTTCCCCAAACTTCCCTGTTCTCTTTTCCCCCAAGAACAGTATCCAAGTAAACATTCCTAGAGAGGATACTCCCGGATATCTAAACTGCATATTCATTTTCAAAACTTTAATCTGGGTTTTTGTAAGATGATACCGTGATGGGAATCGGACAGACCCAAATACAGATTCTGAATTTCCCACAAGCTGGCTCTGTGAACAAGGACAGGGTTCAACCTCTGCCAGCTTCAGTGTCTGATCTGGAAAATGGGGGCCATAGAAGACTAAAGATAATCATCTGTTTAAAGCCCTCCATTCCGTACTGGGCATGAGGAACATGCTTCCCTGCAGAGTACTCTCCTTGGGACTGGACTACCAACTGAGGAAAACTGTGGCATTTCTCTGTATATTGTTGTGCCCTACTAATTATGGTTTGGAAAATTGCTCAAATTTACATTACTCCTAATTATATTAGCAACTGAACCTGGACGATTATGCCCATAACTGAATGACCCATTTCGGATGACCTGCTATGTGAAGAAGTAAATTGTGTGAACAAGCATAAAAGAATCAAGGCATCTACAATTACTATGTTCATCTATGCTAACAAATGGAGATGTTTAAACAGCTAGGAAGTGCACTTACATCCTCAAAGCTCAGTACACTCTATTCTTGCTGGCATGCCTTTTTTCTTTTTTCTTTTTTTTCCTTTTCAGGGAATAATAGCTTTAGAAGCTTACGTATTACATTTTTAATGACTTGTAGGGTGAGGGCATGGGTGCTTGGCAAGTAGTATTGTGTTCCCAGGGGCAAGGGGCATAGGAGAAAAGCTGGAGAGCAGTTTGCTTTTACTTCATTTGATGTGCAGATAATGTTTGTTTTTGTTTTTCTAAGATTTGATTAAATAGGGGTCTTCTCCAACACAGAAGGACATCCTTCTAGCTCCTAACATGAAAGCAAAATTTTCTATACTGAGAAAACAATTTAAAAGATATCTGTATCAATAGTTAATGTTACCCGTCTCAAAGTGGTAAAAAAAATCCATTGCCCTAGAAACCTCATTTCATAGGAAGAAAGTGATTCTAAGGTTTTATGCTAAGAGTTCAGGAACAGTTTGGGCGAGCCCAGGTCTGTGAGGCCACCAGCACAGGATACATTATCATATCAATGATGTGCAAATGAATTTCGCTGGAGAAAGACAAAGGTCTTAGAATCTGAATAAGAGCGGCTTTTCTTCAGTTCGTTGGCGGGAAGGTCATTGGAGATGGGAGTTTTGCTTGGACAGTTTTCTCCCAGATTCCAAAACAGATCTGGAAGGGTTTTAAACTATTAATATGGTAAATGCTTTCCCCTTCCTTAGTGTCCCCTAACCATACTCATAAAATAGTGTCATTTTTGCCAGTTTACAGTGACAACTCAGGAGCTTCTCCCATCAATCCTTTAAAATAAAGACAAAAATAAATAAAATAAAAACCAGATAATTTGTGTGCATTTCACTAGTTGCTCAAAAAATAATGAACAAAGAGAGCACTGACTTATAATCAGAGACTTTTTGAATGGTCTTGACACTTGATTTATATAGATATCTAAAATGAGGGGAAAAAATCCACTATTCATTAGTTTCTGCCTCATTTTTTTCAAATGGATGAATCTGCTTAGTATAGACAAACACAAAGGTAGACCCAAGTATAATAGTGATTATTATGTTCCCCAAATAAGTCCAATCTTTGATTGCTCTTGTATCTCAAGGACTATCAGTGATATTCATATACATCGGTCAGTATATAAAGTAAGCCTTTTTTTTTTTTTTTTTTTTGGCTCTTGACATGTTTCCTTGTAAGAATGCAGTCCCCAGTAGTCACTACTCTAGGGCCTAAGTTTTGAGGACAGACTGTTGGGTAAACCATGGGATGTCTACCTGTTTTTGAAGTGAAGTTTTAGGGGAACACTGCCCTTTAGGTATCACCTCTGGCTGCGTCCACGCTACAACAGGGAAATTGAACCCTTGCAGCAAGGACACTATGGCCCTTTAAGAAAAAGTTTGTCAACCCCTGCACAGCAAAGATGGATTTTTTAAAAAGTTGTTTTACATTGCACATCTTTATAATATTTACTGGAGTCTTCATTTAGCATTTGAACACTCATTGCATCCCAAACTATGTTCTTGGAACTGTAAGTCTGATGACTATCTGTTGAGATAAAGGACATAAAAATATCCCATTAATTGCTTTCCCATCAACAGGGCCTCAGCACTTTGTATCACACTACTGAATGAGTGACCACAGTACCAGCATCTCTTTACTTTTTAATTACCCTCAATTAATTGCAATGATGTCTAATCTAGTCCTAAAAAAGCTCAAGATGCTATTAAGTGAGTGAAAAATATAGTTTTCCTTACTTCTTTTTTTCCTTGGCACCTTCTGTGAGTGTGTTTAAGTTTAATTGGTTTAATTATGCTGAACAAAATCTATAAGGAATATGGTAAATGCAATTAAAATTTAATCAGTTTATGTAGAACAGATAGAATCCAGTTTCCTTCAGCCAAATAAGCTCAAAATAATACCGTTGACCCACTCAGAACATGAAAGGGTTTCCATATAATGTGGGCGATTATATCCTCAGTTTAATGTGCATAAATGAGAAAATAGGAAATAGCATGCTGATTAAATCATTCGATTCAACTAGCCTGTGCAGCTCAGGGAAATCATTATAAATGGAACTGGCTATTGAATAATGACATATATTTGGCACTCTAAGGGGATTTACATTTTTTCACCTTATTGCATGCTTTGTTGAAAGTCATTAACTTATCTATGGAGCAAGCAATTTTAAATATGTGACTTTCTACAGGATTAAATTAAGATTTCACCTGTATATTACTTATATACTGATGATTATAAAGACTCAAATTATATTTTGGTTTTGCCAACAAGTTGAATTTGGTCATTTGTTAAATTTTATATTGTTTAAGTCAATGAAACATTTATCTAAAGTTCAAAATACATGCCTTGAAAGCATAATCATGAATTCCATAGCATTTTTCACAGCACTGATTGATTTTAAAAATAGAGGTTACTTTAAGGCAGGAATCAGAATAGTTGGGATATAATTATGCTTTGGCCTTGACCAAATTGTGGGTGATAATTACGATGATAATTATTTTACTTATTATTTCTCTTCATTGGGTTTTAAAAATAACTGATAAAAGTAATATAGGAATTGAAATAATTAAACCCAGAAAGAGATCAGTAGGCTGATTCCTTTTTACTACTAATGCCACGACTATGAGGCAACCACTGAAAACAGTTTGCTTTATTTCTTCCACGGCTTTGTCTAAACCAGTAGTTGTCAAAGAGGTTCACAGAGCCCTGGGGTTCCCAGAAGACTTCTCAGTGGTACACAGAGTCAAGAACGTTTTTAGGACAATATCGAGATGCTAGTTGCCTTCTTGTGCTGACGTTGGCAGTGATGGAAAAACAATGGTGGATAAACCTTCTAGTGGTTTATGTGAATTGAGGTGGTGGCACCAGACAGAACCAACAGTCACTGTATTTTTCAGAGCATTTGTGGTGCGAAAAGAAGCCAGTTTCACTTAACAATATCCTTGCTGGGGGCAGTAAAAAGTATTAATTTTAACAAATTGCAACTCTTAAATACATGTCTTCTTAAATATTCTGCTTGATGAAATGAAAAAAGTGCTGAAAGCGCTTCTGGTACATGGGGCAGTAGGAAGGCTGTGTGACCCCATCGCTTCATCTGCAAACTGAGCTACTTGCTTTTTTCATTTAAAATAATTTTTATGAGGAAGACTGACTGACAAACTACGACTATTCGGACGTGAGTGTTTCAAGACATTTTGTCAAAAAATGAACCTGTTACATACAGGAAAACGACTGACAGCCTTGGTTGCTAATGATAAAATTCAAGCTTTCCTGCGAAATTCCAAATTTTGGAAAAATTATATCCAACATTGTAAGCTCAACAACTTCCCAATATTTAAGACTCTTCTGATGAAATTGTTGGTGATAGGAATGCATCTGAGCTCTTCCATGCTGGATAATAAAATTGGCAACTTATACGAGATCTGTCTTACTTAGCAAACCGCTAATTTCCAAATTCCACTGCATGATGTTGCAAAATTACACATATGTAAAGCATCCTTCAAAAATGTAGCAAGATGAGCGGATCTTAATGTAACAGAATATGACAAAAATCATTAATGTGAGAAGGTGACTTAGGGAAAGGCCAAAGAAAAACATATGTCATAAAAACTTTTTTTTTGAGAAGGATTTTAATGAGAAATTTCTTTAATAAATGTACAGCTATTTAAATAATCTACTTCTTGGTGCGCCTGGGTGGCTCAGATGGTTAAGCATCTGCCTTTGGCTCAGGTCATGATTCCAGGGTCCTGGGATAGAGCCCCACATCGGGGTCCCTGCTCCGCGGGGGGCCTGCTTCTCCCTCTCCCTCTGCTTCTCCCCCTGCTCATGTTCTCTCTCTCTGTATCTCTGTGTCTCGAATGAATAAATAAATCTTTAAATAAATAAATAAATAAATAAATAAATAAATAAATAAATAATCTACTTCTTGAGTGAGGCTGGATAATGCATGTACTCTAAGGAATTTGCCCAATTCATCCAAATTTTCATATTTATTGGCATAAAGTGTTTACAATATTTTCTTATTGTTCTTTTGATATTTTTAGAATCTGTTATATGACCTCTCTCATTCCTAATATTGGCAACTTGTATCTTCTCTCTTTATACTTCCCGATCTCTCCAGCTAGAAGTTTATCAATTTTATTGATTTCCTCAAAGAACCACCTTTAGGTTTCATTGATTTTCTCTATCGTCTTTCTGTTTTATATTTTACTTATTGTTGTTCTTATCTTTATTATTTCCTTTCCCCTCTGTGTTATGTTTAATCTGCTCTTTTTTTGTAGCTTATGAAAGTAAAAGCTGAGGTTACTGATTTGAACTTTTCTTTTTTTCTCATACAGGAATTGAGTGCTATAAATTTTAGCATAAGCCCTGCTTTAATGGAATGTCACATATATTATTTACTATGTTTTATTTTATTTTAAATTCAAAATATTTTTTAATTACATGATTATTTCTTTTTGATCATAGATCATTTACTATTTTTTTTTAGTTTCTAAATATTTGATGATTTTTTCCAAAGATCTTTGTTTTTGATTTTTAATTTTTCTATTATGTTCAGAGAAAATGCTCTGTATCACTTAAAACCTTTTAAATGTATTGAGACATGTTTTATGGCTCAGAATATCATCTATGTTGGCAAATAGGTGCTTGGAAAATGTGCTATTCTCCTGTCTTTGAGTGGAGTTCTGTAAGTGTTAATTAGGTTGATTGCACTGTTCAGTTTTGTATTTCTCATTTTCTGTCTACTTGTTCTATCAAGGTATAGTGAAGCTTCTGAATATAATTGTTGATTTGAAGATTTTCCTTGCAGTTTTGTCATATTGTTTTTTATGCATTTTGAAGCTCTGTTATTAGATGCAAAAGTATTTAGAATTAGTATATTCTTTAAATGAATTGACTCCTTTCTCATTATGAAATGACTTTTTTATCATTGATAGTATTCTGTTCTTAAATCTACTTTTTCTGATGATGCTAATGTTACCTCTCAAACATTATTGCCTAAATGATAGTCTCAGCATGATGTATATTTTTCCTTATTTCACATTTGAATTGTTTGTGGCCTCATTCTTAAAGTATTGTAAGCAGAATATAATTGGGGATTATTTCTTATTGAATCTGATAATCTCTGCCTTTAATAGGGTACTTAGATCATTTGCATTTAATGTGATTATTGATACGTTGGGGCTATCATCATGCTATTTGTTTTGTATTTTCACATTTGTTTTTTATTTCACTTTGTTTTTTTCTGTCTTAATTTTTACTAAGTGGTGTTTTTATGATTCTACATTATCCCTGTTGTTGGCTTATTAGTTATAGCTCTTCGTTTCTTAATGTAATGGTTGCTTCAAAGTTTAACATATAATATTAAGATATTTTATTCTGTTTTAAGTGGTATTGTACTATATTCCATATACTATAAAAACTTACAACATTTCTCTTTTCCCAGCCTGCATATTATTTTCCTCGTATATCCTACTTATACATATATTATAAACCTGTCCATATACTGTTACTATTTCTGTTTAAACTGTCAATTGTATTTTTAAATAATTTAAATGATCAAAAGAAATGTATATAGTTGTTCCTGCAGTTGATATTTTAGGTGTTGCTGATTACTTTTTGCAGAGCTATGTTTCTGTGTTCTCATTTAAATTCTGCCTGAAGGACTGTTTTTAACATTTCTTTTTTTCTTTTCTTTTCTTTCCTTTTTTTGGTGGGGAAGGGTAGAGGGAGAGAGACAATCTTAGGCAGGCTCCATGCCCAGCATGGAACCTGACATGGAGCTTTATCTCACAACTCTGAGACCATTACCTGAGCTGATACTAAGAGTCACATGCTTAACCAACTGAGCCACTCAGGTCTCTAATGTTTCTTATAGTGTGGTTCTACCAGTGAGGAAATTTTTCACCTTTTGCATGTCTAAAAATTTTTTTTCACTCTGACTTTTGAAAGGTATTTTCATGGGCTATGAATTTTAGATTGACAGTTTTTCTTTCAGTTTTTTAAAAGATGTTGCTCCACTGTCTTCTTGCTTGCATTGTTTCTGGAAGGAAATCTGCTGTCATCCTTACCTTTGTTCTACTGTGTTCTTCTGTATGTGACCTGTCATTTTTCTCTCCCCCACCCCCCGACCCCCATGGCTGCTTTTAAGATGAGAAATTTTTTTGAGCATTTTTACTATGTGCCTTTGTATTTGGGTTCTGTTTAGCTTCTTGGATCTCTGGTTTTATATTTTTATCAAATTTGGAAATTTCTTTCCCTATTAATTCTTCAAATACTTTTTCTGTTCCATCTTCTTTTTTGGAGAGTCAAATTACACCTATGTATTCTGTTCAAAGTTGTCCCACAGCTCACTAATGCTGTATATTTTTTTTAAAGAAACTGTTTTTTCTCTTTGTGTTTCACTTGGAAAATTTCTATTCCTATCACTCAAATGTAATAAATCTTTTTTTTCACAATGCTGAACCTGCTGTTAATCCTATTCAGTGGATTTTTCATCTCACACATAGTTTTTATTTCTAGAACTTCAATTTTGATTTTTTAATATCTTTCATATCTCTCCCTAACTTTTTTTCTTTTTAAAGATTTTATTTATTTATTTGAGAGAGAGAGAATGAGATAAAGCATGAGGGGGGGAGGGTCAGAGGGAGAAGCAGACTCCCCGCCGAGCAGGGAGCCCGATGCGGGACTCGATCCCGGGACTCCAGGATCATGACCTGAGCCGAAGGCAGTCGCTCAACCAACTGAGCCACCCAGGCGCCCTAACTTTTTGAACATATGTAATATAATCCTGAGAACTGTTTGCTCCTTTCAGATCTTGTTCTTAAGACTTGTTTGATGGGATCAGAGCAAAGTTTAGTGTAGCTAATCATTTCCTTCTACTAACACAAGACCTTGGTTCTCTACTCAATCCCTATACATGGTGAGTTTCCATGGCTAGTATACCAGCACTATTCCTAGCCCTGTGCGAGTACTGAATACTATTCCCTCTATCTTTTAGAATGATTTTTTTTCTCAGGCTTTGAGCACTTTTTCTAAACATGTGTGGATTTGTTGAATATTCAAGGGAGAGTCCTTTGGAGATCTTTGGAGTTTTCTTTCTGTACAGCACTTTTTTCTCTGCTACTCTGACTTGAGAACTCTTGCCCTCTTGATCTTCCTGGACTCTCAGCTGTGTCTCCTCTAGAGGGGAATTCATTTGGTTCTGCCTGAGTTCTCTCCCAGTGTCATGCCCTGGAAACCGTCTCAAGGCAGTAATCTGGGGACAACTACAGAGTTTTCTGGAGTAAAATTTTAAGTAATTTTGTTGACTACACAGTATGCTTGGTCCCAGTCTGATTGGATGATAGGATTTCAGGGACAGTTTCAAATCAATTTCCTCCACTATTTTCACATTTTTTTCATTCCAAACCTATAACCACCCACACAATGAATTTGAGGTGAGTAGTAAAGGTGGGCAAGTAGATTTCAGTTGAAGTTCTTTTACTAGGGAGAAATTTGAACCCTATCTCTTTGACCAGGCTTTTTATCACACCATTTTAATTCCAAGTGACCCATAGGGAAATCTGGATTTTCCATATCAAATTTTAAAATCTTAAATTTATACAGCAGACAGGAAAGCAAGAATTCTTCATCAGGGGCACCTGGGTGGCTCAGTCGTTAAGTGTCTGCCTTCGGCTCAGGTCATGATCCCAGGCTCCTGGGATCGAGCCCCACATCCGGCTCCCTGCTCGGTGGGAAGCCTGTTTCTCCCTCTCCCACTCCCCCTGCTTGTGTTCCCTCTCTCACTGTCTCTCTCTCTCTGTCAAATAAATAAATAAAATCTTTAAAAAAAAAAGAATTCTTCATCAATTCCACCTGTTTTCTGTTTGCTGAGGAAGTATATTTATGACTAAGAAAGTATTTTTTAAGGGTTTGACAGAGATATCCTAAGAAAATTTCCAGAGAAAAATGAAAGAAAAGTAACAACAGCACCAAGCAGATGTGAAGCCATTCTCTCTTAGTTGTTGGGAGGGAGAGAGAAATGTTGCCCTGTTTTTACATTTCCTTCTAGTGGCTATCCAGCATAACCCTTCCTCAAGTAATACTTAACAGAAAACCATAGAAACAATCAACATTTATTTCACATTTGATATTTAACTGAATAAAGAATTTCTATGTGGAACAGTTCAAGTCATGTTATAAAAACCATGATGTTGCCCAATTTTCTAGATGCAATTTGGGTAGAGGAAGAAAGGAAAAACTCTTGCCTTTTACTAAATAGGTAGAGAAAGCTAAACTTTCTCTGGTTGTTAGAATTGTAAAATCACTGGAGAGATTATCCAGGCTGGTGGTGCAATTGCTTTTCCTAGAGAGAACTTTCAAAATATACCAGTCACCCAAGTATTCAGAACAATTAAGGTGCAGGTGCAACCACACCTGCAGAGAAGTGTGAATACAAGAAGTCTAAAGAGCGCATCCGTAAAGGGGCAGCAGTTGGTCTTTGATGTTGGATTGAGCTTTCCTACCACTGGGGAGTTTTATAACAAAAGGGAAAATCCATTTGAATAATTCAAGACAAGCTTGTAAGTCTACAGCTAATCAACAAAAGAGGAGTTGAACTTTTGATTGCAAACAAGAGCAAAAATAGAGCACAGCCAGTCTCTGGGAAAGTGTAATTTAGTGTAGACAGACCACTTGCAGAACTAAAAGACCCTGATAACTACCCTTGAAGGTATATTTTCAACAGGTCCCCTAAACAAAGCAAAGGAACAACTTGCCCATGGCAATGTATGAGAGGAGGACTCAATACTGTCCTTTCAAGTGCAACAGTTGTTTAAAAAAAAAGTCCACAGGTAGCTTGGGATAGAGTATAGCTTGAGTGTCTCAATGGAACAGCATGCATTTTCTCTTAGGGGATAAAGCATTTACAATGCAAAGAAAACGCTCTAGTGACCCAAGGGAACTGCCAATATTTCCTTAAGGAGGTGACTAACCAAAAAATAAACAAAACAAAACAAAATTGCTACAGATCTTAATTACTTTAAAAAATAAAATACAAATGTTGGCTTCATAGAATTAGGGAGCAGATTGTTCACGTGGACACGTTCAGTGGCATCACTTACCCTCTGCAGTAGGAATCATTATTGAGAGAGATACAAAATACTTCAAGAGCAGGCTTGTGAGGATCTGGTCTAAGCTAAGCTGAATCTCAGGGTGATGGATTTTCCCAGACTGATGTTTCATGCTGAACTGTGCCAGGTGCTTTGGGATAAAAAAAGGCATTTTAAAGATAAAACGAAATTCTCACAGTATGAGATGTTTAGCTGAGAAAAAATTCTTCTTTGTTAAATGTTTGCAACGTGAATTCAACAACTGGTTTGCAACTTTAGACTTTGAAGGTTGGTATTCATTGTACAATCAGTACAACCATAAACTTGGCATTTGGGGGCAAGAAGAAAACCAAAAACACAATTTGTTTCAAAGGTTTCATTTTATGGATGAAGAAATCAAAACACTGCAAGTTTAATAATGTATCACAACAGTAAGACACATATTAGGTGGCCAGTGAATGCTTTTGCTATTAAAAACATAGCTTCCCACCTGATGGGGTTAAGGGGAGAGAAGCAAGTATAGGTGAGTACATTATAGCTGAGATACTTCTATTAGGGAAATTTGGAATTGTTGGTTTTTGTGCAGGCTCATTATTTCACCCATTTTAATCCCGACTGGTCCATGAAGAAGTCTCAGTTCCTCATACCAAACCTCCAACATCCTAGGGGACTTTCCTGAAATAACATGCTCTAAAATCCCTTTTTCTGTGTTCTAATAATATTCTAGGACAAGGTTTGGAAAACTTTCTGAAAAGAGCCTGGAAGAGTAATTTTAGGTGCTGGGGGCCAGAGTCAGCGTTGTAAGTACTTGAGTCTGCCATTACAACACAAATGGAGACACAAACGACGCATTGACAAATGAGCATGGCTGCGTTTCAGTAGAACTTCATTTACAGACAGTGAATTTTGAACTTTACATCATTTCCATGTGTAATGAATTGTTCTTCTTTTGGGTTTATTTTTTCAACCATTTAAAAATGTAAAAACCATTCTTAGCTTTTAGCTGTACAAAGTAGATGACGTCAGGATTGGTCCAAGGCTGTAGTTTCTGGACTCCTATTCTAGGAAGTAGTGATTGTCATGTTGATAAAAAAAACAAACAAACAAACAAGGAAGGTCATGATTCAGAAAAGGTTGGAATGGGCTTCCAGAAAGCATTTGAGGGCACTGGAGATGTGTGTGAACCCCTGGCAGGTTGCTAGGACTCGAGATGTCTGAGATTAAAGGAGTCCTGGACTCCTTTGAAAGAATTTTCATGTCCTGCATATGAGGTGGCAAATATTGCCCACAACATCTGCTGTACTTTTTCTCCCACAGAGGTCAACTTCAAGAGGGCTTTTCTTAAGGTACTGAAACAACTGTTTCCAAAATGCATCTGACATTAATCATGAGGGGAAGGGGGGGCAAGAGCAGAAGAAAGAGCTAGCTAATTAGGCTTTCCTTGTCTCTTCCTTGTCAAGGTAGGGAAGGGCACGATGTGCGACTGAGAACAAAGGGTGCATAGAGAAGGAAAGCCTATTTGCAAAAAGGTCAAGTGTGGGAGGCAGAGAGATGTCCACGTTGATTCTCAGGTCAGGAGCGTGGAGCCATGTTAGGGGAACATCACAGTGGAACTGATACGAATTGCAAAATGCCTCGAGAGATAAAATACATTTACATGCAATTAAAAGGAGAGATTAATTAGTACAAGCTCTTAATATTTAAGAGTCCCAGCTCTGTTCTAGTTAGAAATTTTATAATTCACCATATTAGAGATGAGGGTGTGGGGGAGACAGGTGGTATAAAGTGCTGAATTCTATTTCCTCAACTCAATTTTCTTCCTAACTTGAAAATTTCTCAAGTGCTGCACTACCTAATAGGACTTTTAACCATCTTTGGTTTTGTCAGAAAACGTTCTTCTTTTCTCCTTTTTAAGTAGATGACAGGGACCAATTAAATTAATGAGCCTCACAAAAGTATTTCCTTTGGCAAATGGCAGGCCATATTAATGTTCGCACAGTGCAGATTTTGAGCTGTAAGCCTCTATGTTAGATGTGTATGTTGTATAAGGTACTTCCATGTGCTGTTGACTTCTACCAAATTATAGGTATGTATGTGTGTGTGTGTATGTATGTATACTCAGAATCAGATTTAGTTTTTTTATTGCCACATATAATGTCAGTATATAGTGAGACTATGAATTATGAAAATATGAGAAACATGAGTCGTGTCTGCATATGAGTCATATCATTTAGTCAAATCTCTCTTTTTTTATTTAACAGTCTCCGGATGATTATTTTCTCTACAATTAGTTATTTAATAGTGACAAGTAAAATTTCCCAAATGATCGTAGAAATCTAAAAGATTCTAAAAACATGTCTGTTCACATTGCTTGAATGCTTTAATACTTTGATTGTGGTCTAATTAAATGCTTATTATGATTTCTCTAATATTGTATTTAGACATACTGCTGATTGGAGAATAAAGTCAGAGTAAAATAGCAAAGGCTGAATGATCTAGAAGAAGTCTTCATCTTTATTCTGGATAAAAGGAAAATAAATCTATGCCCCATTTTGTGATCTCTTCAAAATAGCGTAATGTCTTGCCACATACAAGCACTACATATGAGCAATATATATTTAGGGGACAGTTGAATGCCAGCAATTCTTTAGCTAAGCTCTTTAATGATATTATTGAAAAGTATGGATTTTTATTTTTTTAATATTTTATTTATTTATTTGAGAGACAAAATGAGTGGGGGGGGCAGGGGGAGAGGAAGAGGGAGAAACAGACTCCCCGCTGAGCAGGGATCCTGAGATCATGACCTGAGCCTAAGAAAGTGTGGATTTTTCTTAAATTAGGTTGCAATGTGGTTAAATGTTCATACCACTTAGAAGAAAACATTAACTTAAATATTCTTCAGTTTGTTTCAACATATGCTGGTCTTACCAAATACCTGTACCTTAAAACAGTACCTTTAGTATTGTTCAGTTTAGTTTAGTATTTTTTAGCACCATTAGTATTCACATGTGAAATTAACTGAGCTTATTACATTTAGAGGGATCTTTTTCTTCTTTCGTAGACATAATGTATTCAAAGTTATAGATCTGTTTATAATAATGATGATGTTCATTGAAAAAAGTAGCAGCAATTAAATTCAAAAAGATTTTTTCTTTAATATTTGAATCTTTGAATTTAAGGATGTATAAAAGGCTGATCTAATGGAGTGACAATAAGCCAATATCTCAAAGAACACCTTACTTTTTAATTTGTTATGAATGCAAAAATTGACCAAGTACAGACCAGGAAAACATGGGGCCAATTTCAATATTCTAATGAAATCCAATTTAGCTGAGCTGATTATTGAAATGGAATATATACATTGTAGAGTTGTGTTGTATTTCTATTAGATATGTTGGTTTTATTTCTAAGAAGAATACTTTCTAGGCTTCATAGTTACAACTAAATCTACCTGATTTGCCACTCTGCATTGAAAAATACAAGTTTATTTGGAAACTCTTTTTAGAATAGGGAAAACTCTTTTACCTACAGGGCAACTAAGAATTGACACATACGTTGTTGTCAGTTGTCCAATCACCAAGCGGGACTTTATTCATATTGGTGCTTGGAATATGTCAACATTGAACTTCTGCCATTTACATGTTCAAGCCACTATGTTCTGGAACAAATATACTAAAGCTACAAGAGTGAGTGATTCTCTGTTGGCTGTTAGTGTAGTTCCAAGAACGTGAAAGGGTTTTAAGATAGCTCAGCTTAGACAACAGATACTAAGTGTATGTAGGTTTTGCATACTCAAAATACATCTAGTATTCTACTTTTAGTGCAGACACAGTAAGGTGATTTACAATTTACCTCCCATTATTAACATCCAGAAATTGGGCAAAATTAGAAACAGCTATTATCAGACATTAAAAATAGGTAACTCTGATTGTGATCCCTGAGGGAAAAGAAAGAAATGAGGTAAGCCCTGCCATAATTCAGGCTTTCTGCCCAAAACAATTTCCAAAATGCAGCAGAGGGAAAGGAACCCCAAACAGGGCCAAACAATCTTATAAATGTGAGGACACAGAAACTGGAGTTTGAAGAGACCAAGGAGTCTAGAATTTATGGCACAAATTTCAGAAAGAAAAAGTTTATGCAGAGGAAGATATCTAGAAATCTGTAGAATGGCTCAGTTGAATCTTGGGCTGAATATTAATCTGTGCAAGTGTAGGGTGAAGCCTCAAAGAGCCAGACAAGAACAACTCTGAAGGGAAAAATATGTTAGAGCTGTCAGCAGAACAGAGCCGATGTGAGGTTAGCAATCATGAGAGTTCCCTGATTCAAAAATGTCTATGAAATGCAAAACATCAATAATACACCAGATTAACTTGAAGAAGGAAAAGAAAGATAGTATCTTGAAATAAAACATGGTATCTGGGATCATGACACAGAATTTTATTGATGCAATGGTAGATAAATAGATGAATATAAGAGGACATCCAGAAACAACTCACATTCTTGAATTTTGATGGAGATTAAACGTGAGTGAAATCTAGAAGGCATGACTTTTCAATAAGCTTTTCTGGAACACTTACATAGCCATATGGAGAAAATGAATCTTAATGTCTACCTCACATCATACACCAAAATTAACTCCAGAATGGTTGTACATTTAAATGTGAAAAGGAAAGTGTTAAAGCTCTAAAATATTCTCCTAGAATGAGAATGTATTTATATGAGTGTGAGGAATAGGCAATTTTTTTTAAATAGGACAGAAATATTCCTAGCACAAAAGGGAGAATGTGGTTAAGAGACTGTATTAAAATTAAGAATGACTGTTCATCAAAAGATTTCCATAGAGAGTAAAATAGTAAGACACAAAGTGTGAGAAGACGTCTGCAATACACATACCCAGCAAAAAATCTGGACCCAGATTATATAAAGACTCCTATACCTCAGTAAGAAAACGTGAGCTAACCCAATAGCAAAAAATATGCAAAATACTTAAACACATTTCATAAAAGGGAATATCAAATGGCCAATAGGAATTGGCCTTATTAGTCACTGGGATAATAAAAATAAAAACACATGAGATAACAATTTTAAAACAATAGAACTGTTAAATAGAAAAAGACAAAAGTATCATTGTCCAGGATGTGGAGCAACTAAAACCATCAGTGCATGAGGCAGGGATGGAAATGCTATAACTGTTTGGCAATATTTACGGAAGTGGCAATCGCTTACAATGTTACCGTCAGTTCCACTTTGATGGTGTACGCCCTCCCCCAAAAGAGTCTATGTGTTCACTGCGCTCATAAAACACAGTCGTTATAACAAAACAGCAGAAATAACTTAAGTGTCCATCAACTATAGAATTTATAAATAAGGATGATATAATTGTACAATAAAATGTTTAGTCTGGGTCTTGATTCTGACATTTAACAATCCTTTGAACATGGGAAATTTATTTACATCTCTAAGTATTAATTCCTTATATGTAGAATAGGCACCATATCCATCTGGCTGGATTGTTGAGATTTATGAAGAAATTTACATGTGTAAGATACCTGGAAAATAACACTATCATCATCTCCCCTCCTCCAACACTGCCAGTAACATTTCTAATTTCGTTGACTCGACCAAACTTATTATCTATTTTCTTTTGCTTACTTTCTGTTTAATCTAGTACAAGATCATAGTTTTCATTTCAAATTCAACACTTAGAATCTCTTCTACTAATGTGCACATGATTTGTTGTGTTTATATTCTTTCTGTTTCAGCCTTGCGAGATCATCCATACTTCAAACCTGCTCATTTTTTTCCTCCTGCAAAGCCATCCTGTTATTTGCTACCCTTTCTTCTGTTCAGTTATAAAGTGAATCTCAATTGCAGCACCTATTTCCTTATTCTTTTTTTTTTAAAGATTTTATTTATTTATTTGACAGAGAGACACTGCGAGAGAGGGAACACAAGCAGGGGGAGTGGGAGAGGGAGAAGCAGGCTTCCCGCTGAGCAGGGAGCCCGATGCGGGGCTCGATCCCAGGACCCCGGGATCATGACCTGAGCCGAAGGCAGACGCTTAACGACTGAGCCACCCAGGCGCCCCTATTTCCTTATTCTTGAACACTTTATTAATAACTTTGATGCCGGTGAGTAGGAGGGGAAGATGCTAAATTAACATTTCAGGAGACCGAAATCTTTTCTTCAAAATATGCATCAGAAAAGACACATGAGAGAAAATTTCCTCACATTAACCATCCCGCTCCTCCCCCTTAAGTGTTGCTCATGTTAGTTTGTTAATAATAGCAGTGTCTGGAGAAACCTATTAGCAGATTAACAGTTCAGTGGGGAGTCTCACTTAGGACTGGAGAAATTGGACAGTAAAGAAGGAACTGACATCTTGCCACAACATCTCACAGTTGAGGGAATTTCTTTTTTTTAATGAGAGGAACGGTTTTCAAAAATATACACATATGCATAAATTTTACTGATTGATTTTCTTGGAATTTGACCTTGTATACAAGGAAAAGTAATAAACGAATTTGGCAAAATTGCTGTTATCATTGCTCTCACCCTTCATTGAGCCTCCAAAGAGCCCACCATCTGCACAAGTCCCCCACACGGAGAGTATCAAACAGTTGTGGTGGGTAAGAGAGGCTGTTCTTGTTGACCATGCCTTTCTTTTTTATGACCTTCCCCCACCCTTTATAGCTTTGTGTCATAAGTATACAATAAATGGCACAAATATAAGTGAATAATTTGATGAGTTTACACATATGTCTACACTTGTGAAACCATCACAGTTAAAATAACACTTCCATCAACACCAACAGTTTCCTCTCGCCCCTTTGCAATCCCTCCCACCCATCCCCCGCCCCATACCCAGGTAACCACTGATCCCCTAGCTGTCCTACAGAGTGGTTTGCATTTTCCAGAAGGTTGTATCAATGGAATCGTACAGAATGCGCTACTTTTATTAGCCTGGATTCTTTCACTCAACATAATTAATTCAGTTACATCTCTGCTCTTGCTTAAACCAATAGTTCATTCTTTTGTATTGCTGAGTACTTATTCCATTGTGCAGACTTACCAAAATTGCTTATCCACTTTCCTGTATGGGGACATTTATGTTTTTTCTATTTTTGGCTATTATGAATAAAGGTAGGATGAACATTCTTGTCCACCTCTTTATGGACATATGTTCTCAGTAACGTTGGGTAAAAATTTAGGGTAAAGTTGTTGCATTGTGTGATCAGTATATGGTTAACTGTTTTAGAAACTGCCAAATTGTCACAAAGGGCTGTATCTATTTTTATTCTACCTAGCAATATATGAGGGTACTAAGTATTCCACACCTTTTTTAACACTTAGTATGGTCTTGTAGTCTTAGCCATTTTAGTGGGTATATAATTATATCTAATTATTTTAATTTGTATTTACTTGAAATTCAATGATATTAAGAAACTTTTCATGTGCTGATAAGTCAACCACATATATTTTTTTAGACAGTATCTATTCAAAATTTTACCAATTTTTTCTTTCTTATTGGCTAACTATATAGCTGTTGTTTTTCTTCTAAAAAAAAAAGAATATAACTCCATTGAAAACACTATGACAAATATAAATATGTCTCCAAATGACACGATAATAGCTTGTAATCAGAAATCACAGAGCACAAGTATGTCCTCATTTAAAAGTTAAAGGACTACAGAAAATTTCATTGAATCATCTTTGATATTGTCAAATTTTCAATGGAGAAAAAAAGATGTCAAGGGAGTTTGCAAAGCAATTAGCTCACTTTTTCACATTTGATTCTTTCAGCCTTGCTCTCCCTAACTCAGCTTTCTGGTCCAACTCCAATCCCTGCCTTCTACCTCCTTAGCACTCCTGCCACAAGTGGGCTTTTGCATTTCATAAATTTTATTGTATTGTTAGTGTCTCTTTTTAAGTAACTTCTTATTTTGGAACAACTTTTGATTTACAGAAAAGTTGCAAAGATGATATGGAGAGTTCCCATATAACCCTCACCCAGTTGCCCGTAATGTTATCAACTTACTTTACTTCTCAAAACTAAAAACAAAACAAAACAAAGCAAGCTAGCATTGATACATTACTAATACCTAAACTTCAAATTTATTTTGAATTTTATCAGCTTTCCCACTATTGTCCTTTTTTTTCTATTTCAGTATTGAATCCAGGACATCACATTAAATTCGACATCATTTTTCCTTAGTTTCTTCTGGTCTTTAGTAATTTCTCATTGTTTCCTTTTCTTTCACGACCTGGACAGTCTGGAGGAGTTCTCCCCAGGTATTTTGTAAATTGTCCATCATTTATGGGTTTGCCTAGTGTTTCCCTCAATTGAGGTTATGAGCTTTAGGGAAACTACCCCTGAAGTACCCTTCTAATTACATCCTATCAGGGGTTCATGATACCAACATGAGTTATTACTGGTGGTGTTAACCTTATCATTTAAGGTAATAGGCAACCCAGATTTCTCCTTTATAAAGTTATTGTTTTTCCCTTTTTCATACTCTGTTATTTAAAAGTGAATCGCTAAGTCCAGCTCACATTGAAAATATGATTTTGGGGGCACCTACATAACTCAGTCAGTTAAGCATCTGACTCTTGGTTTCAGCTCAGGTTGTGATCTCAGAGTCTTGAAATCAAGACTTGCATCAGGCTCTGCACTCAGCATGGAGTCTGCTTCAGATTCTCTCTCCTTCTGCCCTTCTCTCTCTCTCAAATAAATAAATAAATAGATAAATCTTGAAAAAAGAAAAGAGGATTTTACCTTTTTTTTTAAAGATTTATTTATTTGTCAGAGAGAGAGAGCGCTCAAGTGAGCACAAGCAGGGGGAGCAGCAAGCAGAGGGAGAAGCAGGCTCTCTGTTGAGCAAGGAGCCTGGTGCGGGACTCGATCCCAGGACCCTGGGATCATGACCTGAGCTGAACGCAGACGTTTAACCCACTGAGCCACCCAGGCATCCCAGATTTTGCTTATTTTTAAATTAGGTTGTGTAATAGTGTTTTTTGATGCATAACAAATGACCACACATTAGGTGGCTTTAAACAATACAATTTATTACCCTCAGAGTTTTTATGACTCAGCATCTGTTCCTAATAGATATATAGAACTGAAATCAAGGTGTCTTCAGTGCCGTGGTCTTACCTGGGGCACAGTGCTTCTTCCAAGACCATTCAGGTTGTTGGCAGAATTCAGTTTACCGTGGTGATAGGACTGAGGTCCCCATGTTCTTGCTGGCTGTTGTTTGAGGATTCTCTGAGCACCTAGAGGCTTCCCTTACACCCTAACTCCATGGCCCCTCCATGACCATTCGCAACATGACTGTTTGCTTTGTTCCAGACTGTCAGGAGCCTCCTGCTCCAGCATATTAGACCACTCATGATAATGTTCCTTTGGATTAACTCAAAGTCAACTGATTGGTAACCTAATCACAAAAGTGAAATCCACCCTGTGCACAGGGTCTGCCTACACTCAGGGGAGGGGATTATACAGAGCTCGTGTACTACAGAGGGGTGGGGGAACCCACAGGGACATCTCATTGTTCTTTCATCACAGGTTCCTTTCCTAGCCTTTCCTTATTAATTCTAGATATAAGTTCTCTCTCAGATATGTGTTTGGCAAATATTTTCTCCCAGTCTGGGGCTTGCATTTTTATTTCTGCTGTCAATGTCTTTTGAAGAACAAAATTTTGACTAAGTTCAATCGGTCAGTTTTTTTCTTTCTGTGTCTTACTTTAAAAAACATTTGTTTTACCCAAGGTGATTAAAATTTGTTTCTATGTCTTCTTCCAGAAATTCTGTAGTGCCAAACAACTAAATGAGGAAAGGAGAATCCTTCAACAGATGATGATGTCACAAATGGACATTATTTGGGAAAAAAAAAAATGAACTCAGCCTTTACCATGCAGCTTGCACAAAATTAAAATTGAAATTAACCATAGACTGAGATGTAAAGCATAAATCTATGACTTCTTTATTGATAATATAAAAGTATTTGTGATGACCTGGATACAAAGTCGTGACAGCTATTTTTTATACTTTCTACTACAACAAAAAAACCTTTATTCTTTAATAACATTTCCATAACAAATATTCACTCAGTGCCAACTTTGTTCCAGATACTGGGAAAAGAGTAGTGAGGAAAAATAAGCAAGGTCTTTGTTCATATGGAGCTTACAGTTTAGGGCAGAGACAAATATTAATCAAAGAATCAGATAGGTATGATAACTAAAAATGAATCCATCAAAATTACCTATGCATTTGCCTTTTGATATAATAATTTCAGGAATGTATCCTAAAGATATACTGGCAATAGCCTGAACTTCCACCTTCCATTGTCCAGTTGAACCAATATTCCAGCAGGTATTAATTATAGAATCTGGACCTCCAAAAAATTGTTTGTTGGAAGAACAAGAGGGTGACTAGAGGTAGCCAGATATTGGACATCACATAGAGATTTTTCTTATTATCTTTTGTACCTGCTGAGCTTGCCATTGTTCATCAGTCTCCTTCTGTAAAGAATCGTTTTATTTTTTCCTTCTGTCTTTTGCTATAACGACAACAGAAATGCTGTAGGAAATACCTTTGTGCATGTGTCATTTGATATTTTTCCCAGATATTCTCTAAGGGAAATTATTTAATAATTCACCATTAAGTACAATGTTAACAGTAAGTTTTTCATATATGACATTTATCATGTGGAAGGAGTTCTAGCGTTTCCTAATTTGTTGACAAATTTTACAGAGAATGAGTGTTAAATTTTATCAGAGTGTTTTATGCATCTATTAAGAAACATAAGATAATAAAATTGTAGTCATATAAAAATGTTCCTGTTCTTAGTAAAATATACACGGATATATTTAGGAGTAAAGAGATGCAATGTATGTAAATCTTAAATTTCATTCAGTAGTCTTAATTTTATAGTAATATTAGTATTGTTACTTTGAAATTATGATTTTATGATAAAACAAATATTCAATTTGCTAATATTAGTAAAAACAAAGATTTTCCAGGTAATATAAAATCAGAGAAATAAGCAAGGTTCTTAGAAATGTAAATCCTCATATGACCTCATCATGAATTGTTTGCTGTTAAAATGTGTACTGAAAGGCCTATGACAACCCAATAAATACTTTTTAACACTTAGAGATCATGGTCTCTAAATGACATTTTCCATTAGAACGAATGAGGCATGTTCAAAGGAATGTCTGATTTCTTGTCAGAGGCAAATACAAGATGAGCCTGGACATCATATTCTTTCAAAAACAAGGATGCAGTGAATTATAGAGAACATAGGGAGAAAACATAGAGACTCTGACTCTGAGTGTCCAAAGCTGACACAATACAGACATTTAAAATGCCCCTCCCCCCATTGCAGGTTGTGAAGGCAATAGCTTATTACTAAAAAAACATATATATATTTATATAAAGGGAAATAATTCATTTCTAATAGCAAAATATCCTCAAGCAGATACGTCATTAAATATGAAACAATTAGCTAAATTTGGCAGAGGAAGTGTGAAATGGATAAATCAAACCGAAGTAGCTAATTCAGAGTGAATCAACTAGATATCTATACCAGATATGGACTTGTTGAGATGTAATAGGAAGTACCTCTGAAGTAGTCTTGCCTAAGTATTTGAAATACATTTTGAAAAATACTATGAGGAAGCAATTGGTCAAGTCAGCAGGACACATGATTTGGTTTCTGTAACAACAAAAAATATAATTTTTTAAAGAAAAAAGCATGGAAACATTAAAAACAAACAAACAAACAAATAAGAAACCTTAAGGGAGTTTAACAACCAGGTACAATATGTAAACCCAGTTTAATTCTGATTCAGACCATAAAAATATAATGTGAAGTGGAGCACATTACATGTGGACTGGGCATTCAATGTTTCTGCTGATTTTGTCCAGCAATAATATCATGGTAGAAATTATAAGTTACTTATCATTTAGAAATGCATAATATGTAACAGTGGAGTCATAGGAGAAAGGAGAAGTAGTAGAGGAGAGAGGACATGATTCCATGTAATTTGTTTTAAAATAAACAAAAAATGAAGTAGGAGGACAGAAAGAACAAAATCATCAAAAAGTTAACCATCACTATTGCCAGAAATTGGGTAGATAGAAGTTTAATATATCATTTACTTTCTTATGTTTGAATTTTCTGTAACAAGAGTAAGGAAATCACTACAGTTTAAGATGAGCACCATTAAGGATGGAAACATGACCTAGTCTGGGAAGGTAAGGTGCAGGGATACCTGGAGCTGAGCTCTGAGTGTCAAGAGAACGTTGGGGAAGGTTTAGGTTGGAACAGGATGGCAGGAATGTTCCAGAAAAAAAGGAACCAACAAATGTGAAGTTCTTGCAGCAGGTGAGAGCATGGAAGAATGAAGAAGGTCTTAGTAGTTGGCTAGTACTTACCAGTTATCATTTCAGCCTACAAGTGAACCACATGGATACAATGATATTTCCAACTATAAGCCATTGAAGCTACTGTGTAATTATTTTTGAATGAAGAGCTACAGGTGAGATGTTAAACTTCTGTGTATTGTGGAAAGCTTAGAGCTGCATCATGAATAATCCCAACACCCCTGACATTCTCCATATACTCTCTGGAGAATCTCAGCTGTGATCACAGCTTTATGTGTCATTCTGTGCTGAATGATCTTGTCTCTCTCTCTCCAGCACAAACATCTGTCTCCAAGTCTAAGCCCACATTCCTAAAATGGTGAATAGGTCTAGAAGTCCTTGGCATTGGGTACTCAACAATGGTTGAGTTTGGAACAAAACCATCACTGTCCTGTCAAATGTGGTCTCTCTGCATAAAGTTTCATAAGGTTCTTGTTTCATGGAATGGCACATCCCTCCAGCTGCTTTAGCCAAGAAACCAGGAGAGTTCCAAGTGCCTTCTTCCTCAAATTCCACCTCTATTCAGTCTATCTCCTTTTACTTTTGTTTATTCTGCTCACTATATTTATCTTGAGATCTGTGCTCTCCTCTCCATGCCCCAAACATCTTGACCTTGTGTGTGTGTTTGGGGTGTATGTGTGTGTCTATTGACTTTTAACGTAACTCCCACTGGTGTCCTTCCTTTAGTTCTCACAACAACTGCAGTGATGTTTCTCCAAAACGCAGATCTCATCATGCCAGTTCTCTGAATTAAAATTCTCGATAGCTACAGGGGTAAATTGCAGGAAACAGTGAAAGCTCCTGAGGACATCTGGCAAGGCCCTTCATGATGAAGACCTTGTCTGCTGCCTTTACCCTCTCTGTTTTACATGTCTCCATGTGAGCCCTGCAATTTAACAGTGCTTGTTTAGTACTTGCAATTCTCTAAGTGTTTCATAAATGTTTTATTCTCTTGGCAGTCTGGTGAATGCCTACTATTTATTTATTTATTTATTAAGATTTTATTTATTTATTTGAGAGAGAGAGTGAGTGGGAGGGAGAGGGAGAGAGAATCTGAAGCAGATTCCATGCTGAGTGCAGAGACCCATGCAGGACTTGGTCTCACCACCACTAGATCATGACCTGAGCCGAAATCAAGAGTCCGATGCTCAACCAACTGAGCCACCCAGGCATCCCACTTACTCTTTTTGAAAGGACAAGGACTATCTACTTGGACAGGCAAGCATCTGACATGCATTGGGCCAAGAGTAATATTAAGAATATTAATACAAAATGCTGCCTAGTTTCTTCGTGTTTTTCTGGCTTTAATAGTTTATGTCCTGCAGGGGTTGCTGTTTCCATAAATGGCTAAGGGAGGCAGCCACTGGTGGCCACTGGTGGGCAGTCAGGGCCTCATTAGCTGTAAGAGTTCCAGGCATTTGCCTGCTGCCAGGAGCACAGGCTCCCCCACGAGATCTGTGCTTCTCTGCCCAGCCAAAGATGGAGACCCGGGGCCAGGGCTTGCATGTTTCCTGTGGCCCAAGGAAGGTGGCAAGGAAGCAAGCAGGTGAGAGAGAAAGGGCTCTGTGAAGCATTCTCTGTGCGTTTACTGAAACTGTCAGAGGCTCCCCTCTGCCCACAAGGCAACCTTTCACAGGTCCAATCCAGGGAGGCAGCTCTGTGCTCCTCTCAGATGGCTGAGTGAGTGCATTGCTGAGAGAGCTTTTGTCCAGGCATGACCCAAGCAACTGCTATGACTTGTTCACCTATCATCTATGAATGTGTTGGAACCCAGGGAGAAGGGGAAGTCCTCATCTCCAAACTACAGTATTCACATTCACATGTTTCCTGAATTTGTAAGTGGCAGCTTCAGGATTCATGTCAGGCTATGTGCACCCATGTAAATAAAGTAATATTTCCAAGATTTGGATGAGTCTATTTTGTGGGGAGTGTGTTTAGACATAATTAGGAGTGAGCAACGTATCTGACATCCCTGTTCTTATTTTATTCATTGCATTTGCCAAATGTTCTTGCTACAAGATTAGGAGTTGATTGACCTAAATTCCAAATTACTAACCAATCCTGCTACTGACTTTCTGTGCAGCCTTGAGCCAGTGAGCCAACCCTCACTGGGCCTCATTTGCCTCTATGTTAAATGGAAGGCTTGAACTAGAACCTCTCTGAGGATGGGCTGTGGATGCCCTGGACAGTCCTCATGGCCTCCTAGGCTCTTGGCAGAAAATGCCAAAGGCAAGCTTCACTCCCTGCTTTGATATTTGCCCAACGTCAAAGAGGCTTCTATAAGGACAATGGGGGCAATATTAGTCTAGGTAGAAACACGTCAAGAAGATAGGCAAGCCAACGCCTGGAGCATTAGAATTTTCATGAGAAAAGAAGTAGAAGGCTCGGTGACACTCACCCAAAGTCTGAGGAGGAAATTTTCTAGGCCAATTTCACAGGGCAGGACAGTTAGTGACCAGGGAGTAGCTGCTCAAAGTGACCAGAGCTGCTCCGGAAAGCCACAATTTGAGCCTCACTAGGAAAACTGGTCCCTAACATTATTGAATGATCCTCAATTACAAGACAGTGAAAAAACAACGGCAACAAAAATAAGTCTTCTGATTGTTTAAGTATGGACTTAGGAAAAGGACCAAGAGAAAGGAATATTCCTGTGTCTCTCAAACAGAGATCAGCAGAATGCTAGTGTCCTGAAAGTGTTAATAAATATTAATCAGAAAAGTAGGGTCTGTGATCACATAAGTTTGGGAAGTTCTGGCTAAACAAAATAATGATTTTTTTCATGAAAGGACTTCACAGATTTTTTAATGTGCTAATAGGAATGACAATTCTCCAAGAGTATGTGGTGTTTTCCAAACTAATTTAACTTCAAAATTCTTCTTTTTTTTTTCTTTTCAGAACATTTATTAACATCTCATTGGACATTTGTAGTCTGTGCCTCTCAATCTGGGAAACATCAGTGTAGGATCATTTACATTTCAGTGGCTGCCAAGAACTAAGCCCCATGAGAATGATCCCACTTGGGGCTTGGCTGTGAAACCAGTGTGTGGACATGGGCAGCGCCAGAGCTGGACAGCTCCAAACTGACATAGACTATTCTCAGGTTTTTGTGACTGACAGAAACTTTTAGGGACATTTATATCGGGTTTCCAGACATCTCCTGATCTGCAAGCAGCCAAGAAGCCCTGTGGGAAAGAACCTGCACCCGGGATATAGACTGGGATGGCAGTGGGGAATAAAGAAGGTAGGAAGAAGAAGGGAGCCACTAGGAGGCGTGAGAAAACACCAAAAGACTGCTGTATATATACAATGGAATATTACACGGCTATCAGAAATTGAAATCTTGCCATTTGCAATGACATGGATGGAACTAGAGGCTATTATGCTAAGTGAAATAAGTCAGAGAAAGACAATTGTCATATGATCTCACTCATATGTGGAATTTAAGAAACAAAACAGGATCATAGGGGAAGGGAGGGAAAAATAAAATAAGATGAAATCAGAGAGGAAGACAAACCATAAGAGACTCTTAACTCTAGGAAACAAACTGAGGGTTGTTGTAGAGAGGAGGGTGGGGGGTTAAGGTAACTGGGTGAGGGACATGAAGGAGGGTACATAATGGAATGAGCACGGGGTGTTATATGCAACTGATGAATCAATGAATTCTACATCTAAAACTAATAATGCACTATATGTTAACTGAATGAATTTAAATAAAATTTTAAAAATTAAAAAAAAAAAGAATGTAAATGATCCTACACTGATATTTCCCAGATTGAGTGGAACAGACCACAAATGTCCAATGAGATGTTAATAAATGTTCTGAAAAGAAAAAAAAAAAAGAATTTTGAAGTTAAATTAGTTTGGAAAACACCACATACTCTTGGAGAATTATCATGCCTATTAGCACATTAAATAGACATTATAATAGTAAAAAAGAAAAGAAAACACTGGAAGAGTGGGTAGCACTGCCAGAGGAAGCTCTCACCCCCAGTGGTGTGAGGCTCCGGGCAGACCCCATCCTCTGCCTTCTGGAGTTCCCATCAGCAATAAGACGAAAGAACTGTGGGATGAGTGGGGGAAGGGGAGACACAAATGAGACTTTGTGTTTTAAGGGACCCAAGAGCTTTGTCAGAGCCATTATGTGAGGACAGATATTTATTGTTCAGAGAGGGAGGAACTGTCAGCAATGAGAAGGCAGGAACCATGGCAGGAGAACAGCCTCTCCTGAACAGCATGATGTCAGATGTTTGCTGCCCAGAAGCTCATGGAAAGCTGTTCAAGGAGTGCATTAACGTATGGTTAGTGGTCCCAGTCACTACCCAGATCTGAGTGATGTCAGGGGGGCACAGCAGGAACTGAGATGCCAACAGTCACAGGGAGGGGCTCCTGCTAGATAGGAGGCACTCACCTCCATCACCATCACAATATAGACACCCATTTGAAGAGATAGGTCCTTAACTTAGGATCCCGAAAGCGCTGAAGCTAAGGAGATGGGTAGAAGCCCCCTGAGAGAATTTTTTTTAATTTTTTTTTTAAGATTTTATTATTTATTTGACAGAGAGAAATAGCGAGCAAGAGAGAGAGCACAAGCAGGGGGAGCGGCAGGCAGAGGGAGAAGCAGACTCCCCTCTGAGCAGGGAGCCTGGAGCCTGGATCATGACCTGAGCTGAAGGCAGACGCCCACGCGACTGAGCCACCCAGACACCTCACCCCACCCCTGCCCCTGCCCCGGAGGTTAATTTAAAAAGGCCTGGTTTGGGGCCAAGATCAAATAGAGACTCAGACATCTGCAGATTGGAGAACTGTCAACTGGCTGTGGCCATTTGTAGTTCCTGGAGAGAGGACATTCAGATGATAGTCTCCTGGAGTAGGGTGGAAAAACTAATAATTAGCAGTGTACCACTCACAAGAGCTATGAAAATGTTAAGGTAACCTGAAATAATTTTTTTTAAATGCAAGTCTTTTGTTTTAAAGGAAATTTTAATACTCAATGGAAATTCATTTAAAAATACCTAATTAAAAAGAGAGATGTACCATTTCATTGCATATAAAACTATCATAAAAAATTCAGTTCTCTCCCATTTGATCCATTACTCCAATAAAAATTTCAATGGAGGATTTTGTGTAATTTAATAAGCTCAGCAAATGGTCAAAGTTAGCAAGATATTTCTGAAAACGAAAAAGGGAAATGGGAAGTAGGAGGAGTTGGCCAACATGGTAACTGTGAAAAGCCATCATCTTGTGGTTTTAATTTGCTTTCTCCGATTACTAAAAAGGTTGAACGAGTACCTATATTTTTACTCTTTATTTGTTTTTCTCCTGTGAGACGCCTACAAGTTATCTGTCCTTTTCTCAACTGGGTGATTTGCTTTTTTTCCCCCGATTCATAGAAATCCCTTTTAATATTCTGGATATTAATTTTTTTCCCGTTAGAGTTAGGTAAATATTTTCTCCTAGCTTGTGGCTTGTTCTCTCTCTTCACGGTGTCTTTCAGTGCACACGTATCCTCGCATATAGTGGAATTGTCTCCCCTCGTAGATATACATGGAGTCGATTTTTGCTTATGACATAAGGTAAGAACATGATTTCATTTTTCCCATATAGATAACTATCTATATCCAGCATTATCAATTGATTATGTCCCCTTTCCATCCTGAAATACAATAGTAACCTCTAATACGCAGCAAGTTTCCACCTATGGATGGATCTGCTTCTGAAGTGCTTCTGATCTATTTCTTCTCTGCGTTTCTGTCTGTGCATAACTCTCACAGAGTATTAATTTGCATGTCTTTTCAAAAGTGTGGCTACTAAAAAATTGGAAGTTACATATGTCGCCTCCATTATATTTCTATTTTACGGTGTCGATGCAGATAGCCATAGTAACTGCCTCTTTCTTTTTTTTTAAAAAAATTTTTTTCTATTCTTGCGACAGCGAGAGAGGGGTAATATGAGCAAGGGAGAGAGGCAGAGGGAGAGGGAGGAGCAGACTCCCCACTGAGCCAGGAGCCTGATATGGGGCTCTATCCCAGGACCCTGGGATCAGGCCCCGAGCCGAAGGCAGACGCCTAACAGACTGAGCCACCCAGGTGCCCCAATAACACCTCTTTCTTTCCAAACCTTATACCATTGATTTCTTTTCCTTGTCTATTGAGCTGACTGAGAGCCCAATGACTGTGTTGAACAGATGAGCAATAGCAGAAAACCAGTGATGTTCCTGATTATATGGGAATGTGTTTAACGTTTCACCATTAAGTAAGACATCGCTGCAATATGGTATTATGTAACCTTTATCACAGGGATGAAATTTATCTTCTATATTCCTAAATTATGAAGTTTTTGCTTGTTTTGTTTTAATTATTAATGGCTATTGAAGTCTATCTAATGCTTTTTCTCCGTCAATGTGATATATCTTATTAATTTGTTTTGTAATTTTAAATTAACCTGTTCTTCCTGAAATACTCTCAACTTGGTCAAAATATAGTATCTTTTAAATTTATTATTGGATTTTATTTACTAAAATATTTGAAAGATTTTGGTATTCATGCTAATATTAGACTTTAGCTTGAAATTTTAAATGACGTTTCCTGGATGAGACACACATACACACAGATGGCATTCTTATTGTTTTACAAAATAGCTATTTGTTTATAGTTATTCACATGCTTACTCTTTTCTTTGCTCAAAATTCTTTTTTATACCTCTGACCTTCCTTCAGAGATTGCTTTATTTTTTTCTTGAAGCATATCTTTTAGAATTCTATCAATGAAGGACCTGTATAAATTCATTTTAGATTTTGTTTGAAAGTGTCTTTATTTTCTTTTCACATTTGAAAGATGGACTCACTAAATCTAGAATCTAAGTTGAGATCTATTTACAGTCATTACATTGAAGATACACAAATTTTCTTTTTCTATCTTCTATGGCTACGTCAGCTGTCAGTCATATAGGCAGTTTTGGTAAATAATTTATCTTTCTCCCTGACTACTTTCAAGATCCTTTATTTGTCTTTGGTTTTCAGTTGCTTGTGATATATTTAGGTGCATGTCATGTTGAATTTTTGTCTTTTATCATGTTAAAAAATAGGGTGCCTGTGTGGCTCAGTTGGTTAAGCATCTGCCTTTAGCTCAGGTTATGATCCCAGGGTCCTGGGATTGAGCCCGGCATTGGGTTCCCTGCTCAGCGGGAGTCTGCTTCTCCCTCTGCCTCTGCCCCTCCCCCCTGCTTGTGCTTGTTCTCTCTCGCTCTCTCTCTCTCTCTCTCTGTGTCAAATAAATAAATAAAATCTAAAAAAAAAAAAATCAGCTGGCTTCTCATTCTTTTTGCTCAGTTTTTCTCCTGTTATTTCTCTATATTTTTCTTTCTAGATCTTCAATAAGACATACATTTTATCGTATTTTTCTATCATCTATGTCACTAAAATCTTCTTTTTATGTTTTCTTTCTCACACCAGCCTTATTCTGATTTTTTTCTTCAGTCTAGTACACCAAATCTTTCTTTGTCTAATATAGTATTTAATCCATCCATTGAATTTCTAATTCAATCAGCATGCATATATATGTAGCTTATTTTGAGAAGTTATATTTAATTCTTTATCTAATACACTTGCTCATTTGTGATAGCCTTTTATTGCTTACCCTGTTTTTTAAAATTCTCTTCTTGGGCGCCTGGGTGGCTCAGTTGGTTAAGCATCTGCCTTCTGCTCAGGTCATGATCCCAGGGTCCAGGGATCGAGTCCTGCATTGAGCTCTCTGCTCAGCAGAGAGCAGGCTTCTCCCTCTCCCTCTGCTGCCCCCCCTGCTGTGCTCTCTCCCTCTTTCTGTGTCAAATAAATAAATAAAATCTTCTAAAAAATAAACTAAAAAATAAAAATTCTTTATTTCTTATAAATATTTAAATTTTATATATTTTCTTTTGGCTAATGCTAGTATCTGCAGCAAGTTTCATTCTGGAATTTGTTGTTTCTACTTATTCTCAGCTCGGATCTGTATCTGAGAATTGGTTTCTTTATTTCATCCAGTATGTTTACATGTTACAAACCATCTTTACCATATTGCTAGAAACAAATTCTTTTCAATTACTTTTAAAGAAATTTTATTTCAATAAAATACTGATTTCATGACAGAAACTTTTAAAATTCTTGAGTATAATCTAACCCATAAGAGATATATTTTACAACTTGCTTCAATGAATTTTCTTAAAATATTTAAATATTTGATCTCAAACAAAATAAGTACGATTTGGGACATGAAGAAATGTTAATGACACAATGATAAATGAAAATAACACCTTTGCTTCTCACTACTCCTGAAGCTACAAGTACCAAATGCCCTCATATAAATTTTAGAAAATAATCCCTTTTAATTTTTGCAAATCTATTTATTCTAACCCTCCCTTTTTTGTTTTTTGTTTTTTGTTTTTGTTTTTGTTTTTTTTTGATTCAGCCATGACTCCAGTGAGCCTGGGTCTATTACTAGAGATACTAATTGAATAAATCTGGGATAAACTTGGGGATCTGTCTTTAAAGAAAAAAGTTCTCAGGGTTCTAGTGTGAAGCAGAATTTGGAAAATCCTAGAAACAGATTTCTTATTCAGAGATTCCACAGCTACACATAGAGATGAAAATACTTTAATAAAATTTGAAATTTATGTCTGAGCTAGTAGAAAAGCAGTTCCTAACTCACATTTAGTAGCATTTAAAGGACTAGGAAATTTTGATTTTAGTTCAACGTATGCATTGATTAGTCAAATCTTGTATTCTGCTTTTGGTCAAACTGTCAAGAAAAATGTGGGCATATTTGCATTTAAGAAAATAAAAACAGATAAATAACAGCAGAAACATGGCAGAGGTGTTTTCAGGAGAGGGATGGTGTCTTCTATCAATAGCCAGATCAGAGGACACCCTGGTCGATACTGATGAGTCACAAATCCTTCATTATAAAGGGTTAGGCCTAAGTTATAAAAGTTTCCCAGAAAATGGAATATTTCTTTTCCTCTTTAAATAATTATTTCTTGGCCAGAAGCCCTGAATATTCTTGGAACATCCATTACAAAATTGAAATGTTGCACCGATAATTTTTTATCACTATGAGTTCTGTTAATAATGTTTTCACTAATCATATGGAAAAAAATGTGTATATACATTTTAGATAAAATACACCCAGTTTTATAGTTCTGCTGAGCCAAGCAAATAGAATGTTAACAAATTACAAACTAAGTATGACTTGCATTATGAGTTTTAATCACATAGATCTTTCTGTGAAGAAGGACATTTTTCAGTTACAGTTTGTCCAGTTAAAAACTTGCATTCTGTATCAGTTTAGCCTGCCTTCTCCATCCTGACCCAAGCAGTCTTTCCTAGTAGCTAATGGGTAGTAGTGCTCTTAACCATAAAGGACTTCTAGAGAGTTATAGGAACTGTAGACAATGAGAACTTAGGACCCACTGGCTTTCTGAGACAACAGCTGTTTGACTTTCTATAGCCTCCCTAAGTCCAACAAAACAGAAAGGATTGCTCCATTTTGTTCCAGAATACATTTAATTAAATCCATGCCTTTTAGAAATCTGTTTCATAAAATGGCATCAACCATGGAGATGCCTGTCATGAATCTAAGGGGAAAATATATTTTTCCTATTTGTACAACTACTGGGTGCAGACAGAGAAGAAGACATTGAGGAAAAGGGTAGAACAGTTTTATTTTCCACTGATTACCCCACTTTGGGTTGGGAAATATTAATGAAAGTTCTTTTGATAGTAGACGATAGTCTTAGCAAAAGGAGAGGAAGGTTTTGCACAGTTTATTTTTCTCTTGCAACTTTCTCTATAAAATAAAATACTAAAAAGTACCTACTTGAGAAAATACATAAATCACATATCTATATGTTCAAATCCATAAACTTAGTGGTTATATAACAAACCTGCAAGTGAGCATGGGATGTCTTTTTAAAAGTCCCCATGAAGTCAGAAGTTTATGGATTGAACCATTGAGGGATCACTGATAACATCACACGGAAAACAAGAATAAATATCTTCTGAGTTAGGGCAGGAGGGGACCATTTTCCAAGGCAGGAAGTAATCTATCGTTCTTTTTCAGTTTAAGAAAGTAGAGGTTTCCATATCCCCCACCCTGCCAACTGCAAAAAGCATTTATGGACATTTGAGAGCAGCACCATTTTTTTTTTTTTTCCTTTTGAGAGCCACACATTTTTAAAGGGCATTGCCAAAATCTGAGCACATTAAGACAGCAGCACCTTGACTCTTTAGCATGATAGACACACAATTAGACAAAAGAATAGCAAATAAAATGCCTAAAGCTAGTGAAATGAGGTTTGGCTTTTATAACTTTATAACTTTTTTAAATAGTACATACTAATTGGAAGAAAAATGAGAATATTCAGGTAAGTGAAATATGAAAAAATCAAAAAATCATTTGCTATACTACCACTTCATCTATCAAATACTTAAATATCTGGATATATATCTATCATCTATCTATCACAAAAAACAAGGTTATATTAGATATCTCGTCTTATGGCCTGTTTTTTTTTCAACTTAAAAGTATATAACACATAGCTACTGTTTTCTTGGAATACATAACTTCTTTACTATTTTAAATCACTAATATTGTTCCATCTTCTGGTATCTATATATCAAGAGAGAGATTATATAAATAGATATATTAGAGATATACAGATAGTTTTTTTATATTTAATAGTAATTTGTATTTTACATAGAGGAAGGTTTAGGGTTTGATCAAAGAGTTCAGATGTACATATACTTAAGGTCAGGCAGTAGACCAGGGAAGAGATATTATTTTAAGGGAAAAAAATATCATTTTATATTAAATAAAGTTAGACTATCATTAAAAAGGCCTCTCACTATATTTCAATTTATGCAGCAAGGCTTTTACATTAAAGTTAAAATAGTAGAGAGCCAGAAGAGAAAAGCATTTGGTTTTTTAAACCAATTTTTTTCTTTGCAGAATTTGAAGTTTTATACATGGAGATATCTATATAACATATCCCTATTTCTATATCTATTGTCAAAATCCATAAACAGCAAAATTAAAACCACCACACCATTAAAATAGTAATTATTGAGAGTCTTTTGTGTATAAAAATAGCTCATGAACTGGGAGCTTTCAAACCCAAAACTGGTATGAACTCAGGGGCATGGTGTTACAGGATGGTTTAGAAAGTGACAATGAGGAGGTTGTCCAATCTTTGCAGTGGCTGATTTTTACAATGTGGGTTTCCAGGTGGCAGGGGATTGGCTAAAAACAATGATCTCATACCATTTTAGAAAGATAACTTCAGTTTCTTTTATGATTATCAGAAACATTTATAAGGAATAACCTAAATTAAGTTTTGCTTATGTTCATGAAATATGCTAAATTTAGTTTTGCTTACCTGGCTTAAATGGTTTTGTCTGCTTGGGGGATTTTCAAGCCTGGTTTCCATTTTATGTTATTTTAACTCACTCAATCTATTGATCAATTGATCAATTGATCGATTAATCGATCAATCTGTATATATGCTCTAAATACCAACTGGGAGGCATTTAATTTGTTTCTGTATTTCACCTGACTTTCATCATGGGTTCCTCAGGCATCCTCACAGCATGGTTTCTGCATTCCAAGAATAAGCATCCTAGGAGAATGAGGTGCATGGAATTTTTACCACCTTGCCCCAAAAGTCTTACCGTGTCATTTCTAAAGTTCTCTACTGTTCAAAGCAGTCACAAAGTCTAACACAGTTTCCAGGGAAGGTAATAGATTTCACCTCATGCTAGGGAAGTACCAGATCCCAGAAGTGCTCACAGCATATTTTTGCAAATGATCTTCTGCCATATACTTCTTCTCATTGAGTAAATATTTCATGAAAGGCTGTCTTTTGAGCGCTGAAAAATTGAGAATATCTTCGTAGTTTTTCATAGTTTCTCTATTGAATGGATGAGGCCAAAAATGAGATGTTAATTATTTCCTAAGTGTATTTTTAATTTCTTCTTTTTGTGTTGAAAAATATTTTCATTATGAAAGAATTCAATCATTGCTTGAAATTTAGAAACAAAGGTTAAGGGAACCCAGATTTTTTATTTTTGTAGCTATTAGCTTTGTATAGATTTTAGGAGAGCATGGGCATTGGGTTTCAATCTTTTGCTCAGTGTCTAGTTAAATGGCACATGCTGGTAGGTACCAAATGCACACCTTTATGTATCTGAATCAGCTCTGTTGTTGATCAAGTGTTCTGTTATAATGTATATGCAACAATGGTAAGAGCTGTAAAAGTATCCCCCGAGGTTAATTACCTACACTGAAACTAACACTGAATTCTTTATCAGTGAGAGGTTTATTGGTGAGCTCTTTATAATTCTCACTCCTGGGACAAAGGATTGAGATATGAGGGCAAGAATTTCTAGCCAATAATAAGGCATGTCTTTTATACTGAGGAAGAGTCTAAGTACTTATGTGATATCCCAGCTTCAATAAGCACCAAGCCTCTGGAATGGTTTCTTACTCCTGACCCCTTCAAACAAGCCATTGTTGGTTGAAGCACCTGCCGCTCTCCAGACAGATATTGAATAGTGAGGTTTTTCAAAAGCATCTATATAGATACCTTGGCTGTATCTATTAGCTTTCTAAACAGACTGTCTTTAAATAAAGACATGATATTTTCCAGTAGCTCTTGTCTTATGCCCCTCCCAATTGAGTTGCTAAAGAAATACCACTTGTCTGAAGAGAATTTCTTTCTTCACAATGAAAAAATCATACTCCCTCTTCTGAAATATCTAACATCCTGACCCTCTACTGTTCCTCCACACTCTTCACACTCTACTCAGTATCTTTGTCAAGAGAGAGAAGGGAGTCCTTTTCTAACCTGCTGCTAACACAGACAATGGACTGCACTGTCATTTATCTCTGTGAAAAAGAGAGAGACAATTATTGAGTGTTGCTTTACTTCTTATAGAATTCTAACTTTGTCATAATTTTTCATGTCTAATGAGAACTGCTGTTTTATGAATATTATATATTTTCTATTGGAATCTGCTAGCTGTCAGTTTCCCTTGTCTTTTCATTCCATTTCTCTTCATTTTAAGGGCACTGGTCATGCAATGTGCTGAGCTGAATCAAAGAAGCTGATTATTTCCCTAATGAATTGCCTTATGGCTTATGTGGCTTTTTGACATTTGGCTGTTTCCCTTTTTTCTTTATTTATTCTGGTATTTTTCCTCCTCTACTATGACCAAATGACACCCATCCTATGGAATAGACTGCTTTCTAAGTACACACATGAAACATTCCAGTATCTGATGGGCTCTTTTGTTTTCCTGAAGATGACTCAGTTCTAATTTTGGAAACACTATTGGCAATCATGGAGCTAGAAGGCAACATAATGAGATATGTTGAAAACATGGACAATTTTGTTCTAATGGAGATGTAACTCAGGAATATTGGAAAAGATGTAGTCAATAAAAATGTGGTAATAAATGTAATGAACATGAAAGTACCTTATAAACTATCGAGTGCTATACAAATATCAGTTTGCATGTTGACAATAAAAATTAATAGTTTCAGTTAAGAAGCTCACTCTCAAAGGACACATTTACCACAAGGGGATATATGCATATAAAAATGAAAGGAATTCTAGAGAAACACCTCCTATTTTCTCATTATTTTTACATGACAGTGAAGCAACTATTTGCCTATAATTAGTGCTTTGAACAAGTGGGACATGATAAGGAACAATCACAAAGCAATTTTTAAATTATCTCACTGGTCCTTTTCAACCTTCTTGAAGGCGTAATCTCGGATAGGTCCATTTGCATTTCTGTTCACTCCTTGATAACAAACAGTTCTCTAAATTGAAGTCACAAAAGGTGTATCATTTCTCTAATTAAACTGTAATAACAAAAACTCCAAATTTCATTACTCATCAAAGCTTCTTTCTTGCCCCTGTCAGGCTGGCTCCCTACAGGAGCGAGAATGGGAATGCCAGCTTCCTCCCTCCTCCACACCTTGACTGCTCCTGCCTTGTGCCCTCTAGGCAGCAGTTGGCTCTTCCAGGATCAGGATGGAAAGGAGAGGTAAAGCGCACACACACACACACACACACACACACACACACACACACGCTTTACCTGACTGTAATGGGATGAATTGTAAGTGAATATTTGAAGCTGACTCCTCAGAAATTTTCTACTGGAAATATACAACTGTACATCCCATGGTGTGAATGTTGCATTTCCTCTGACAGACTCTCCCTGAGTGCCATGATCCCTGCAGTTCTCTTCCTTAGGGTCTACAATTAGTACTAGACAAATTGGACCCTTGAACCCACCACAGATAGAAGTGCACATCACTCCCAGTTACGCCGTTTTCGCTTTACAGTTACAAGTCAGTCTCTTGCTTTGGAATTTTCCCAAGCATAATTCAGATATCATTGCACTGTGTCCACAAACTCCAGGAAATACATATTGACCCCTGACTGTCCCTGTCCAAGCTCCCTTCACCAGATTTGAGGTGAGAGAGGAAAGGGGCAATCACAGCCTTCCCCTCCATCATAGGAAGGGAGGGATCATGTCACAGCACTACCCAAAAAATTCTCTTTACCAGATTACAGAAGGCCTAGTCTTTTCAGTAAGTCAGTAACATAAAAAAAGGATGGAGCTACTGGAACAGATTTAACACCTAAATGAAGTGTGGGCTCTGGTTGGACAGTGTTTGAATAAAGCAGATATAAAGGGCATTTTTGAGGTAATTGAACATTTGAACATGGTGTGGGTTTTCAATGAAATAAAACTTATTGAACTGGGAAGTTAGAGAGTGGCTGGAGAGAGGTACAAAATGCAACATGCAGTATGAGCTCACAAATTAAACAATTCTTAGAAATAAAGAAGAAAAAATAGATATGCATCTAATATACATTAATGTATTAACAATGGTCATCGCTGTACAGTGGAAATATATATTTTATTTTGCCATTTTTGCTCACCCTTATTTTCTCGTTCTCAACAAGGTATATGAGTAGCTTCTATAGTGCAACAGTTTATGTAAGAAGGAAAGAAGGAAATAAATTCTGTATAAGAAGAGTCTTCTTTCCTGCTATATCCAACTTTGTAAATGTCCATCTACGGTAAGTTAGATATCTATTTTGGTAAGTTAGAGTCAAAAGTTTAAAGTAAGAAAGACTGGTGAGTCTTCTCTTTGCCAAAGTCTCCATAAATGACCCACCTCCCAATGTTGGATCATGTGGGAGTGGAGTCCCACCTGGTACCCCGTTTCTTTGTTTCCTTTGTTTGCCAAAACTGAGGCAAACCTGTTTCCATTTTAACATCTTATGACACACACCACTCATCCAGTGGACAACAAAGATCACTAGTGCTTTAGGTATGGCCAACTCAGAGCACTCATTTGGATGGCACAGACCCAGGGAGGCGTAATCTTTGGTCTATCCTGCCGAATGCTAAAGCACGGTGGCTTCAGTAGAGCTGGGGAACATAACCATGCAGGGATTGGCAGTGACAACGATGATAGTGTCAGCTGACAATGCAAAACGGATGAGTACCCTACCCTTCGCTCAAAAAAAAAAAAAACTCAAAAGACAAAGTATACTCTTTTCTTATTTACAAGAATAAAATTCATATGTTTACTATGGCCTGCAAAGTTCTGTCCTCCCTCCATCTGGCATGATTTTGTCCCAGATCTTCAATGGCTGAATCTTTTCCATGATTCATGATTCATCTGAAATGTCATATCCTCAAAGAGGATTTTATGACATTCTTTCTCAATCACACTATTCTCTATTCTCTTCATATTATATCAGTACCTACAATTGCTTTATCAATAATTCATTAATGATTTTACTCCTGTGCCTCTTCATGCTCCTGGGGGACAGGGACTTGGGCTCGCTCCTGCTTTACAATGATTCCTTCATATGCATACTGTATTTGCCCCATACCAGTGTCTTGAGAAATATCTGTCAAATGAATTAATCAGTGCTAGAGATGCGTGGGTTCAAATAAATACGCTTACTGGTAATGACCATAAGTGGGTATTGAGTCCAGCTAACAACTGGAGCTAAAGGTAGTTTGTTAAGAAACACAACTGCTAGCAAGTATTTGAAAATCCATCCAAATTTAAAGATGAAAAAAGATTTAAAAGAGCAATAAAATTACACATTTTTTTTAGTATGTTGAAAAAGATGAAAAATTGGCAAACTAGTATTGTCAAGACTTTAATGGAAATGAGTATGCTCATGTTATAGGGAAGAGGGTGTAAACTGGTATAATCTTTCTGGTGAGAAAACTCAAAAAAATGTAAAATGTGAAATGTTCAGCAATCACAATTCTGGGTCATCTTATGGAGAAAATATCACAAGTGGGAATTAACAGAAATGGAATGATACCCATGACTACTTTCACAACAGTGAAGAGTTTATATATAGTTATTCCATCAATAGGGAATTGGCTTAAGGAGAGCAGAGTACCGGTATAAAATGGAATAGTATGCAGCCACTGAAATGCACGTGCCACAGAATTAATGATGGTTTTTTTCCTGGTGGTGGGATTGAAAGGGGTTTTTCATTTTCTTCTCTGTACATTCTCAAATGATTCAATATTTTATATTTAACATTCCTATTTTCAAAACTAATAAAAGCCTTAACAAAAGTCACCCTCTGTGCCTTTCAAAAGCTATAGTGTATTATACTGAGTACAGTATTTTAACAGTTCAATATAGTACTCCATAATGTACAAAATAATGAAGAACTTCACTTCACAATTTCCTCAAATGTGGATATAGCTTTAACCTTGAATTAATTGAGTTTTAGAATTTAATCTGTGTATATTCCATAAGGCTAATATCAATTTTATGTCTGCTAATCAGAGTTGTAGTTTCTTTTATTGTGCTTTTGGCAGTCTAAGCAATAATTATAGATATCTCTTGTAGAAACCTCTGAACTTCTGCCTGAATTTATAATACTATTCATGTTGATCTGCACAATTCTTTTGAATAACTTTGTACCATGATTAACCGGAATAAAAGATGAGTCATTGCATAACACAAACTACAAAAATGAGGCTATATCTTTTCAGGAACAAGTGGTCTCTGTTGCATTATGATTTGTGGGTAGCTACTTAGCCTCTAGTCTCATATTTGGATTCAAAACAAGAATATTTAACATGTCAAAAAGGTAAGGATTCTGACTTCAGTACTGACATAGCCAAATGAACATCAACATACGAACTCTTAACCCCAAGATTCCAAAAAGTCCACATTCAACAGTACATTTATAACCAGCATGACTTAGAATTTTTTAAAATTATAAATAAGAAGTATTTAGTGTGAGTCACTGAGAAAATTTATTCTTCAGTTTCTTCTCCTAAAAGAAATATTTTTGGCATTTTTGTCTAATTCTCCAAAGCAGATATGTTGTCTTGCAATATGTCATGGTAGCCCATCCACATGAAGTTTACTGTTTTAATAGAGTCTTCTCTATAATTATTAGGTGGTTTTGTTGATTTAGCTAGAACTTTGGTTTTTTTTCTTCTAGTATCAATGGGTCAGTCACCATATATTTTAACAGTGTTTTTTAACGCTCTTGGGTATAACTTACACTCATAAAAAATCACCCAGTCCTTACATCTTTCTACCATGTCAAATGAGAAGAAGGCATAAGAGCTCAACCCTATAGTAAGACCCAGACAGAAAGGTGTAATAGTTAACTTCTATATTTGCCCACTTGACCAAAAAGGAGTAATTTTAATGAACTTTCTACTCAGAAGTTCCACTGATTTTTCTCATTTTCCCCTTGTTTTAAAATCGAAGCACAATGGTAGTTTCTTACTTTACTCTACTGGAATGCTTTCCAAAATGGCTATTAGTCTGTAACAAGTTTCTTGTAGCTTTCTTCTACTTGAGGTTCTTTCACACACACAGACACACCATGGATTACTCAAGTTTTCTCTTCTTCTTTATCCTCTTTTACCTCTCTGACTTGCCTGCTTCCTGCTCACCAACCAAAAGCATCCATCTCTCAAGCCTGAATCATAGTAATTTGTTATCCAGTTCTGTTTTTTATTTTTATTTTTATTTTTATTTTTATTCATGAGAGACAGAGCGAGAGAGAAAGGCAGAGGGAGAAGCAGGCTCCCAAGGAGCAGGGAGCCCGATGCGGGACTCGATCCCAGGACCCTGAGATCATGACCTGAGCCGAAGGCAGACGCTTAACCATCTGAGCCACCCAGGTGCCCCAGTTCTGTTTTAATCATCCCTTTCCCAGTCTCCAGCCTGACCTGTCATCAGCTCTCTCTCACACTTTTCAGTTATTGATCACGGACTTTTGTCAGTTATTCCTCCATCATATCTTTCATGTATTTTATCTCTTTCCCATTTTCATAGTTACTGGCTACATTTGTGTAGAGTTCTGGTCATAGAAAGTTGAATATGACATGGTTTCTTCCATCAAAACACTGGCAGTATGTTGCATAAATCTCCAAACTGCTACCAGTCTCTGCTCCTTCTCAGGTATTTTTAGCCATCCACTGAGATAGTTCTAACCACAAGGAAAACTCTCAGTTGTTTCTTATAGTTTAGTGGAGAATAAAATTGAGCTCTCTAGTCTCTATTGTTTTTCATTAACAGATTCCCAACTTTTAGTAACATTTTTTAACAGAGATTCAGTATTTCTATGAAGACATTCTCTGGCAAACTTCATTGAAATGCCTCACCTCCAGCCTAGAGATATATATGTTTGAAGATACCTCTGGAAAATAGACTGTCTTATATCTCTTCCATCTAACATGTTTAACTGTTGTTGAAAACAAATGTATGGCTTACTTTTGTCTATAAACAGTTTTTTTTTCCATTAAAAATATTGTTGGGAATTTATTATACACAAGATACTGATGAAACCGGGCGCCTGGGTGGCTCAGTCGTTAAGCGTCTGCCTTCGGCTCAGGTCATGATCCCAGGGTCCTGGGATCGAGTCCCACATCGGGCTCCCTGCTCTGCGGGAAGCCTGCTTCTCCCTCTCCCACTCCCCCTGCTTGTGTTCCTGCTCTCGCTGTGTCTCTCTCTGTCAAAAAAATAAATAAAATCTTTAAAAAAAAAAAAAAAAAAAGATACTGATGAAACCATTTCCATATAGAATATAGTTGGGTACTAATAAATATTTCTACACAATTATATCATGTGTTATTAGTAAGACCTGGTATGTAAGAAGTTTTTCCCAACATTCTGACATTATAATACACACAGAAAATAATATTTATAGGGCACTTTGGTATAAACAGAAAGGTCTGCACATGGCCAAAGGTGACTAGCCTGAGAGTTCCTGCAATCTACTCTGCTTCTGGCCGTCTAAAAGGTAGAGGATATCAGTATCTCATGCATACCTATAATTACTCCTAGCACACTTCTGTACCTCTCAATACTGGTTGGAAATCTGTGGTGTGGGGGACTTCAAGAGAATCAGTCTCTTTCACCTTGGATAGTCATTGAAATAGGATTTGAATGTCCTTTAAGTAGTTTTTCTTATTTAGCTTTTTAAATCATAGCAGGAGGAGAAACCCTCTGGTGCATAAATGTTCAGGGCAAATAAAAAGAAAAGCATGTTTGCAAAAAAGAGAGACATTTTCTGGACTGGAGAAGATTTGGTTAATATGCATTCATACCTGATTATATTGAATGCTTTATTTTATGCCTTCTTCAAATTTTTATATTTAACTTTAGGTCTTTAATTTGCATTTTTAAATATTGCATAAGGTTAACACTTAATATTAATTTTTTAATTCCCTTTACCCTATTTACTCCTTTCTCAGCACCTCATTATTAATGCATTATTGAGTATTTTCTACATGTATGACTGAGAAGGAGGACAGATAAAATGTTGAACAAAGAAACCAATTGAAGTGCTGAACAAGCTTTCAGTAAATCTATCACAAATAGATACATGAATGAATGAATGAATGAATGAATGATAAATGACAGATAAATAATTTTAAAAGTAAGGTTTTTATTTGGAAAAGCCAAGTTTTGCTGAGAGAGCAACAAAATATGGGTTTCAAGAAGAAAATCCTTACAAAACTGCACAGAACATTTATATTATAAGCCTTAGAGTTAGAAAAAAAAGTAACAATCATCTTAACAAGAAAGAAATAAGAGTTTCATCAACAACATAAAAAGAAAGATAGGAGAGGATATGCCTAAGATTTAGACACTCTCTGGTTTCCAGAGCAAGGATCTGGTTCTTCACATTTTAGGTCCTAACTACAAAGCAAAGTTGGAGGGAGAGTGTTATAAATACACTAATAGAAACCTGGATAGCTTAATGGATTTTCCATACTTGTGACCATGAATGTGAGGAGACTACAAGCCTTGTAGAGAAGCCCTAAGTTATACATGTCATGTGAGCCATAACTGGAGGCAAGACTGACAGTGATGGTAAGTAAACTGAAATAAGTCTTGGATGACAGTCAGGCCAGGACCATGGACAGTGGCAGAAGCTTCCTGATCTTCTAAGGAAGGGTGAGCAAGATTTCAGTAGCCACCAGCTTATGATACCCATAGGATAGTTGGAATGAACTTCAGTACCAGAAAGTCAGCAAGGAAAGAAGATGGCCCATGGATAAGAGTATACCTTCCTGGATGTAAAGATGATATATATATATATATATATATATATATATATATATATATATATATCATTCTAGTGTAGCGTATATCCATTGGAAACTTATATCAAACCAAGGAGAGGTGAAAAACAGTGGAAACAAAAGAATCCTGAATTTGGTTATTTATCCAAAAGAGCCCAATTTTAAGAGTGGAAATGGTTTAGTTACCCTGACTTACGGCATTTTTCAACTACTATAAGGAATAGTAGCTCATGAACTGTAATTAATTCATTTATAAATAAATAAAATTAGATTTATTCTTGTTCTTTGTTTATAACTGTAAATTTTAAACCAGTTATATTATGTTTTAGATTTTGGACACCTGGGTGGTTCAGTCAGTTAAGCGTCTGCCTATTTCCCAGCACAGACTATGAACTGTATTAGTGTTTGCTATAAAGCACTGACAAAGAAATTTACATCTAGCTGGTTTGCAATAAATGGTAGATAAAGGCATATAGACACATAGAAGGTGATAGATGATAGATAGATAGATGATAGAGAGATAGATAGATAGATAGATAGATAGATAGATAATAGATGATAGATGATACATACATACATACAAAGAAAGATAATGTTGGTTCAGAAAATAAAGAGATCTTTTCTGACCACAAATGCTTATCTAGAGGACTGGATGATTGAATTGCCCAATGAATGATTGATAGATTTCAGATATGTATAAAGAAGGGGAAATATTTGCAGTCCAGAAAAATACTCCAGCACAGACACAGAGAAATTCAAAGCAAGCAGACACAGCAATAGTAGCTTATAGCTCCTATGACTTTTTTGTCCTCCTTTCATGTCAAGTTCAAAGTAAAGCACACAGTAAGTGCTCAGTAATGTTGTTGACTAACTAGAAAATGAAGACCTTTACATAATTATCACGCCCATTGAATCTTTAAGTTAGAATTTAATACAAATGACTTTGATGTGCATTGATTTTTCCAAGATCTTCCAACTCCACTGGCTCGTGAGATAACACTCTGTGCTATTTAAGACCAAAAAACAGAGCTTCAAACAGTACTTCTTTAAACGTAAATGCGTAATTACCCTCTCTTCTGTCCATTGGATTCAGAACTCATTCTGTTGCATTGATCTGGCCCTAATGATGTGCTTCGGTCTTAGAGCTAGATTATTCTACTTTTCTAAGAGAACATGGTGATAATTTTAGTTTTTCTGTAATCCTTTTCATTTTTTTTTATTCTTTGCCTTTCTATTTTTTGTTCCAGTTTTATGTTATGAACATCAGGTGGTAGCCACAATAGAGAAATACATTTTCTGGCAGCTGTGAATGTTATCTTGGATACATATACTTCCCTAAAGAAATTAAACCATCTGGGTATTTTTCCAAATGCATTGAATTTATTAAAAAAAAAAACATAAGATGCAACTTATTCTAGAGAAGAGCAAAGGAAGAAGTCTTTATAATAAATTGCAAATTGATGGTAAGTTTAACAATCTAGAGTAATGTTCCACACTGGAAGAAAAGACTTCTGATTTTTCATGTTTGCCTTTCAATTTGTTTTCTTTGTTCATCTGTTTGAAGATTGGAACAATCTGTATAATTCTAAAGGAAATGTTTACAAGTAGGGAATGTCATAATCGTAGAAGTCTATGCTACCCTCGTAGCATTAGATAGTTTTGTGAGATTCTCCTGCCTTATCTGGCTAATCCCAGCTTTAGAGATAATGGTGTAGGTATGTGCCAGCTTTGTCAATTGAAATAGCAACAGCAAAATAATAAATAAACTATCTTCAAGAAGAAAGATGAAACAGCTGACTGCATAAAAAATTAGCGCACCAGGCAAAACTAACATTTATAAAGCATATGTTCTAGTGTAGCATTGCTGTCCTAGGTCTTAGTTAATGGAACATATTTTTTGGTGCTCTGTGCACATAGTACATTGCATGGAATGACATCAAAAGCCTTTACTCCTCTCTTTTGACTTACATGAGCTTTGGAAAAAGTGAAGACCCTGTTGGCAATGAGGAAAAATGTGATTTTCTCACCCAGTTCACCCTGCAGTCCTGTGCTGTTCTTTGTGCTGCCAACATTAGCTCAGTCTACTTCTCATACCATATTGAGTGAAACAGGTCTGTGTCATGTGTCTTCTGGATGAGTTTTGCCCCACATGGGCTACTGAGAGGCAGAGGGAGAGGAGATAGTGCTGCATAGGAAAGACAAAATTGTAACTTCACCTAAGGCATTATTGGCATTTTGGGCAAGATAAATTTGTGTTGTGAGGCATTGAGTCCTGCCCTGAACACTCCAGGAGTGTTCGCCTTCCTGGCCTTCATCATTGCAAGCCGGCCGTGCCTCTCAGGCTGTGACAAGCAGAGGGCACACTGCTGCACATCCAAAACTTTTCCTCCGGCAAGGTGGCGGTGGTTCCTGGGTGCGAGCATCTGGCCCTTGGCTGGTTCCCCCTCCCAGCACCAAGAAACATCCTTCACAGAATTTGCCGCTAGAGCTGAGAGCACAGATGGCCTTTCCTCCAAAAACCAGATTGGATCAAGTCTACGAGGATCAAGTCTGCTGAGACATTTATAGTGTTTTTAATTTCTTCAAAAATATGATTTTTTTAAGTTAAAAGGGGGTGCCCTACCATTTTAAGGCCAAGTTCTAAAGTATGTATTTCATGCCCAGTACCAGCTATAAAATTTGCAGGGCCCATGGCAAGATAAAAATCCAGAGCCCCTTGTTCAAAGAGCAAAGGGGAGGGGTCCCAGGGTGGCTCAGTCGTTAAGCGTCTGCCTTTGTTTGGCTCAGGTCATGATCCCAGGATCCTGGGATCGAGCCCCGCATCAGGCTCCCTGCTCAGCTGGAAGCCTGCTTCTCCCTCTCCCACTCCCACTGCTTGTGTTCCCTCTTTGCTGTCTCTCTCTCTGTCAAACAAATAAATAAAATCTTTAAAAAAAAAAAAAGAGCAAAGGGGAAAATGCAATTGAAGGTGTTGAAGACTTTTCTTTCAAAAATTTTACATTCCTTACAAAACACATGGAGTAATAGTGATACATGAGTACAAATTGTAAAAAAAAAAAGTCATAATTTTATAGAATACAAAAGTATTTTATGAATATGGTACTTTAATTGATCATAAGATTTTTCTGGCTTGCTTTCCTGCAAATCCATTTATTAGGTCATCAAGATTTATATTTTCAGGAACGTCATGAAAATGCCAGCAATTGCTACTTTTATCACTATCGTTTTACAAGGCCTTTACAGAAATTGGGTATCAGACAGGTAATTGGTATTGGTGAAATACAGTGTGTGCAGGAGAGAGCTGATTTTCATAGAGGCCCCTGGCTCTCATTTTGCTTCCTTTTTAAACTATGTTATTCAAGTCCAAATTTGGAAACCACTTTCTTAATGCTGCACAGGTGAGTCTGTTATGGGCAGAGGCTCTCACTTGCTGAAAATCTGTAGGAGGACGTCTTTCACACTTACTTGAGAGCAACAAAGTAGCTTTTGGCAAATGCAGAATTACAAATAATCATCAAAAATTTTAAATTTTGAGAAAGATCTTTCTGCTGATGTAGCTATTGCTGGCGGGGATGTTAAGAAGATTTCATAGGCTATGACTGCTTTGGGATATGTTTCTGATAAATTATTTCAGAATATAAATTTTAGTTCAGCTAGAGCTCATGATTCTCACAGAGCAATTTTTCTAAAATGTTAATTCATCATACAAATCAGCTTCACGTAACCCAGTTTAATGTTTAACAGAATTCATCCGATGGAATTTCGATATTTCCTCAAACATTTCCTGTAATGTGTGTTGTAATTGTAACTTCATGAGCTGTGTATAATTCAAAATGCCTTCTACGCCTCCTGTTGCTATATCTTCAATTACAAAAAATTGTTAATTTTAGAATTGTTTTCCATATTAATAATGGTTCATCCAAAGCTTCACCTAAAAGTATTATTTTCCATCGAATACAACAATCTTTATGTTTCTTAGCTGATGAATATGTGCATTCCAAGGTTGTCCCAATTGTTGATATCAGGACTCTAAATCTTTGAATTCTAATACCTTCTCAATGTACTTTATTGAAATGTCCATGTATAGACTTTTTTCCTTTTTTTTAAGATAAAATTCATAGACCATAGGATTCAACCTTTTAAAGTGTACAACTCAGTGGTTTTTACTTTCAAGGTTCTGCCATCCTCACCACTGTGGAATTCCAGAACATGTCATCATCCCACTGCATTCATTCTTATCAGGTTCTCTTCACCTTCTGTCCACCCCCTAGTTTCTGGAGACTACAAACCTGCACTCTGTCCCTGTGGATTATCTCTTCTGGACATTTATTTAAATGGGATCATATAATATGAGGACTTTCATGTTTGGCTTCTTTCACTTAGCATAATGTTTTCAAGGTCCATCCATGTTATGTCATGTATCAGTATTTCATTGTCTTTATGACTGATAATATTCCATTATTTAGATATATCACATTTTGTTTACCCACTCATGAGTTAATGGACACTTGGAATGCTTCCACTTTTTGGCTGCTAAGAATAATACTGCCATAACTATTCACATACAAGTTTTGGTGTGAATATGTTTGCTGTCCTTTTGCATATATCCCTAAGAGTGGAATTATATAGATAACATATTATCTCTCATACATATGTGTGTGTATGTATGAATTTAATGTGTGTATAGATAGATAGATAGATGATAGATACAGAGAAAGAGAGAATATGTATATATATATATATATATATATATATATATATATATATATATATATAATTTGAGTATAGTTGACACATGATGCTGTATTAGTTACAGGTGTACAACATAGTGATTGATTCAACAACTCTATATGGTTATGCTTTGTTCACCGCAAGTTTGACTACCATCTGATACCACGCAATGCTATTACAATACTATTGACTATATTCCCTTGGTGTATCTTTTATTCCTGTGACTTATCCATTCCGTAACTGGAACCCTACCAATTATCTCCCACTCCCCTTCACTCATTTTGCCCATCCTCCCACCCCTCATCCCCAGCAACCATCAATTTGTTCTCTGCAGCTGTAGGTCTGATTCTGCTTTCTTACTAACTCTATATTTAAGTTTTGAGGAACTTCCAAGCTGTTTTCCAAAGAGGCTGCACTATTTTACATTCCCACCAGCAATTTAGGAGGGTTCCATTTATCCATATCCTTGTTAACACTGTTTTCTGTAATTATATGACTATCCTGATGATATTTTCTTTGATCCTAAAGCATATTTACTAGACAGCATAACTGGATCAGCTTTGTTCTTTGTGTGTTTTGTACATTCCCTCAAAATTTACCTTTCATTGAAGTATTTAATTCATTAATTGATTTACATTTAATATAATTACTAATAAAGCAGACTTTATATCAGCCATTTTGCTATTTGTTTTCTATATGTCTTATTTCTTTTTTTTCTATTTTCTTTCATTATTTCATCATTTCTTTTAAACATGTATTTTATATTATACCATTTTAAATTGCTTGTTATTTCTTTCACTATTTACTTTTGAAGTTATTTTGTTAGTTGTTTTCCTGGAGATTACAATTAACTTCTTACCTTAAGACAACTGAGTTGAGATTAACACCAGCTTTAATTCCAATAGTATATAAAATTTATGCTCCTATATAACACTATTCCTTCCATGCTCCTTTGTGTGGTTATCGTCATATAAATTACATCTTTTTAGATCAAACTACCATCAACACAGATTTGGAATTATTGCTCTATGTAGTTTTAAAAAAATCAGAGAGAAGTAAACATGTTACGAGCATACAATAGATCTTTACTGTATTTATATTTATTTAGGTAGTAAACTCTGCTGGTGCTCTTTGTTTCTTCATGTAGATTTGTGCTGCTTTCTGGTGTCCTTTTATTTCTGACTGAAGCATTCCTTTTTGTGTCTCCTCAGACATGTCTCCTAGCCATGCATTCTGTTCTTGGTTTATCAGAAAATGTAATCACTTCTCCATTTTTCAAGTATAATTGTGGTGAATATGGAACTCTTGTTTCACATTTTTTTCATTGTGTTTTTTACATATGTCATCCCAATGTCTTCTGGCCTCCTTGGTTTGTGATGGGTAATCAGTTGTTACTTAGCGGTCATCCCTAGTAGGTGATGAGTCACTTCTCACTGCTTTCAAGATTCTCTGTTTCTGCCTTTCACAGTTAAATTGTGAAATGTCTAGATGTAGCACTTGTTGAGTTGATTCTACTTAGAGTTTATTGAACTTCTTGGACATGTAGATTAATATTTTTTTAATCAAATTTGGGACTGTTTGCCATTACATCTCAGATTTTTTTTTTTCCCTTTTTCTCTTTCCTTTCCTTCTGGGACTCCCATTGTGCAATATACTGGTGCATTTGATTGTGCCCCACAGCTCTTTGGGCCTTGTTCATTTTTCTTCATTCCTTTTTCTTTCTGTTCCTCAGACTGGATAATCTCAATCGAGCTGTCATGAAGCTTGTTGATTCTTCGTCTAATGCCATCTACTGTGACACTTCTCTAGGGGATCTTGTATCTCAATTATAACTTTCACCTCCAGAATCTCCATTCAGCTCTTTCTTAAAATATTTCCTATCTCATTATTTACATCCTCTATTTGGCACAACATCATTCTCATACTTTCCTTTAGTTGTTTAGACTTGGTTTCCTTTAGTGTCTTGAGCATATTTAAAGTAGCAGACAGGGTGCCTGGGTGGCTCAGTCAGTTGAGTGTCTGCCTTCAGCTTGGGTCATGATCCCAGGGTCCTGGGATCAAGTCCCACATCAGGCTTCCTGCTCAGTGGGGAGTCTGTTTCTCCCTCTTCCTCTACCCCTCCCTCCTGCTTGTGCTCTCTCTCTTTCTCTCAAATAAATAAATAAAATATTAAAAAAATAAAGTAGCTGACAAAAGTCTTTATCCAACATATAGGCTTCCTCAAAGACAGCTTCTACTGATTGTTTCCTCTCTTATGCTTGATGGTCCATACTTTCCTGTTTCTTTGCATGCTTCAAATTTTTTATTGAAAACTGAATATTTTAAATGACCTAATGTGACAACTCTGGAAATCAAATTCCACATCTCCCCAGAGATTTTTGGTTTTGCTCCTTTGTTCTAATTGTTATTGTCTACTTATTTTGTGACTTTATCAACAAGTTCTCTAAGTCTGTGTTCTTTGTCATGTGTGATCACTGAAGTCTCTGCTCATTTAGCTTAATGGTCAGTTAATGAATGGCTGGACAGAGATTTCCCTCAATGCTTGTAACCAGTAAGTCTCCTGTTACTTATCAAGTGGGACTGTGTGAGTGTTGGGCGTGTCTTCAATGCTTAGACTGTAATTTTATGCCTCTGCCTTGGTTTTGCATCCTGCTTATACAATCTCAAGATCAACCAGATATGGGAGCTTGGAACCTTTTCAAGACTTTCCTTAGCATGTGCACTGCTCTTTATCTGAGCAGAGCCCTGGGCATGCATATGGCCTTCTGGATTCCCAGGATTATTTCAGAGCACATCAAAGTCCCTGTGGACATCTCACTCACTAACTTTTTCTGTAAAGCTTTTTTGGTTCATTTGTTAGCACAACTATTCTCTACCTCAGGCACCCATGAAGGTAATTAACCGCCTGTTGCTTTGTTTCATTTTCTGACATTTGTCTCCAGAGAGTCCATCACTGGAAGAGCTATGAGTCAAGTCAAATACAGACGGTCTTACAAGTAGAGTCTTCAGGGATAGATCACATAATGACCATTTCCTGGGAATAAAGATAATGAGCCTCACTCACTCCTTCTGGTGGCTGTATTTTCACCACAAATGTGGATTATTGTTTTTCAAAATTACCATGGACGTGGAGAGTGGGAAATGGGACTAGGGCACCTTAAAATGCCACAAAACCAATTGTTCTTACCAAAATTCAGCTATTTTTCTTTAACTAACGCTCCCCAGATTTCTGTAAGCCTTTGGTTAATTTCCAGATTTCTGAAAAGATGATTCTGACAACTCTTTTTTCAAATTTTCTCTTTGCTTTAATGGAGGAGAAAATATTAGGAGATCTTTATTCCACAATTTTTACTGAGATAGCTCCATGTGTACACTTTTATTTTTAAGAGTTTACTAACGAAGTATACTGCCTGGGTACTGGTAGTTCCTTTCCTGGCACCAGAAAATTAATATATGTGCCCCAGGGATAGACTCCAGTGATGAATGGCAAAGCTCTGTCCCACCGAGGGTCCAGCGTTGTCCCTGGGCAGAGCCCCTCCTCTCTCTCCTGAGGCTGTGACTGCTCTTGTTGTATCTGCTGTATCTCCTGCTACTGTCACCACTGCCAGTCTGGGCCCAGGTCCTTCCCATTGCCCATGACTCACATACTTGTCATGCACCAGATTGTCCCATGCTTGTGCTTATATGCTGGCTGGCTGACAAGGTCAACCACTCAGGCCACACATATGCCACCTGGCATATCTCCTCTGCTTACCTGCATGTCCATTGTCCCAAAGACCTTCATGTGCAAAACAAGTTCAAAGATAAAATAAGTAACAATTTCAATACAGTGACAGATGAGCTTGTCCTGCTTTTCTAGACATTTTACCTCTTCTTTCCTTCCCTAGCATTCTTGAATAAAGAAGCATATATATATATTCTTCTGCCTCTTTCCTGAGTAGAGTAGAGATCTCACAAACGAACTTATGAAGAAAGAGTACAAGTGAAATAATTTTTACAGTATCTGGCACCAAACACACATTCCACAAATGATAATTCCTTACTCACCTCACCTTTCTTTTTTTTCCATTATTAACATTGGCTAATGCTTCTACGTCTGAAGTATTCATATGTTTTTACATTTGAACTCTCTGTTCTTGTGACTCCTTTTTCTTCAGAAGTTCCAAATGTTATTAATTCTTCAAACTTTTTAGTGCTTTTTTTCAGAGGTTTCAAGGTTTTTCACCTCAGTATTAACTGGAGTCTCATTAACTTTTTTCCTCAAGCTTGGAACCACCTCCACACATATACTCTATTGTGCATTATAATTTTGATAATTCTTTATTTCAATTATAGTAATTTATCACAAGTCACTTTGACCCATTAGTAAGCAATCACTTCTTGATCAAACCTGGGTTGATATTTTACTTTTAATTTAAAATGATGGTTATATTGTCACATGTAATAATATTTGTTGTTAAAATACTAAGAATTCTTCTTCTCCTATTGCTTCTTATGAATAAATTTCTGAAAATCATGCCTTATAAATTGGTTAAGGTTTTTTTTTTTTCATAAATATTAAATACCTACCCATTACTGTTTGAATCAATTTTGTGAGATAACAGCTGGTATATTCACTTAGCTGACTCTTTAATTGAACTCAGAAAATTTTTGGCCTTCAAAATGTCTACTAATTTAAATTGAGTTCAAATACTGAAGGTCTTTCATGGCAATATACTAGATTCAGTGATTAGTGTTAGGCTAAAGTGATAAGGATGGTCTTTGAATTCTAAAGTATTATAGTATATACATGTAAATAAATCTGCAACCAGAATGGGTTTAGCAGTCCAGAAGAATAGGTGAGATAACATTTATTTTGAGATGCAAATTTTAGTGGCTTTGAAACTGGCAAGGTTAGTGGAACTTTTAGCCTCCTCTGGTATCTGTCATCTCCTTTCTCATCCATGTTCCCCCATTTGCCCATGCTGCAGTCCCTGTAACTCCCTGGCCCCCTATAATGCATCCTTGCTCCCCCTGGGCAGTACTTGTGCATCTAACATCCTGCTGGGATCATGGTTCTCTTTATTAAGAGGGAGATAGGAAGGCAAAAAGATTCTCCTTCTTATCACTCCATCCCTAGCATGGAAATGACCTCCTCTTAATTTGTTCTAGTCCATCCAAGGCCAGCTTTGAACTTTTAATTAGAGTTATTGAAATGTCATGGGTTATTTAAGAGAATGACAATAAAAGGAACAAAAACTTTACAATGGTTCATAGACGAGACCACTTTCAGAGCTGTATGCCCAGAATCCTTCTCTTGGTTTCCTTTAGAAGGTGTGTCTCTGCTTGTTCACAAGGCTGCCTCCCCATCCAGTGCTAGAGAGAGGTCAACTCATCCACACACCGGGCCTTGAGGCAAGGTAGTGTTGCAATGAGCAAGTCTATCATATTCTATATATTTATTCAAAAATATTACTGAGCATATACTATGTGCCAGGCACTATTTGGGGCACTTAGAACACACCAGTGAACAAAATAATCAAGACCTTTGTCTTTATGATGCTTGCATTCTTTTGGAGAAAGATATGCACAATACAGCTAATAAATACAACATTAAATAATATGTTCTCTCCTTGAGAAGAAAATTAAAGTATTTTACATTAAGGGGATAAGTCTAAGTGCCTAGGCTTAGAGAAAGAAGAGCCTTGGGATTTTAAGTAGGTATGGTGTGGGTGGGCCTTACTGAGAAAAATGACATTTGAGTAAAGTCTTGGAATGGGGGAAGGAGTGAGATATGAAGATATATGGAAGGTAGAGCATTCCAGAAGGAAACAGCAGCCAATGTAAGACATGAGAGAGAGATGAGTAAAGATGACTCCAATCATATTTTGATGAAATGCATTGAATGAAGCACACTTAGATTTAATGAACTTAAAACAGACATCAGACAACTTCGTCAGTTCCCTTTGATCCCAATATCTCTGCTCAGGATATTGGTCTTGGAATGTACTTGTGCTAACTCCCAGAAACCATTCTAAGTAAATCCATCATAATGTGATAGTATAATTGTTACTCACCTTACTCACAATAGATAAGATGGCTCATATTATGGAGCATGGGAAACAAGGTTAATTCTCAATATGAGAAGGGAGTATAAGGAATATTTCTTAAGGGGAATGAGAATTGGACTAATCTTGAAATAACACAAAGTGTCAGAAGTTGCTTTTATTTTCCCCTTAGGATTTAGGGGAGAAAAAACAAGTCATATACACATGATATAGACACAGAACGGAAGGCTTACATCTCCTTGTCTGATAACTCATTTCCTGGCTTTCTCAGCCAGTGTAGACTCTGCTCCCTCTTATCCTTATGTCATTGGCCAATACCCCAATGCCATCATCTTCTCACCCTTTACTTCCTTCAATAGGATTTGTCCATCAGTTCCTGGTATGGTCCCTGCTCTTCCTGTTTCTATAGTTTTTTCGATTGGTAGCACCTCCCTCATTAGTGTTGCTCATCAGTCAGCTTCGATCTCTTACTTTGTTCAGATCCCCTCCCAGACTAGACTTCAGTGAAAGTTGCCATGAAAGCTCCTTCTCAAACAAGAGTTGCCAGATTTGACAGATGGTTATAGAAGGGAGAGAAATTCCACAAGAGGAAACTGAAGACAGTGGACATGTTTTAATCACGTGTCTGATACACAGATAATGTGACAGTAAGGGTCTCAACAGCAAGGAGAGCTATCTTAACTCCAGCTAGTATAAATGAAGGAAGATTTACTGATGAGTCTGCAAGGATGTAGGTAGGGTGCAGGGGACTCACAATGGTCAGTGCAGTAGTATGGGGCAGCAGACCCCTAAGAGCAGAGGAGGGCAGTCACTGGAAAATTGGACACAAGTACAGAGAAGACCGCTTTGAGAATAATCTGAGCACTGAGGAAATTAGGCCTTTCATGTCCTGGCATTCATCGTATGTAATGAATTAGCTTCTCTCCTATGCATCTAGAATAGCGCCAGTTATGGGCCGTCTCTGGAGAATTGAAAAGTAGTCTCTCAAATCACTTTCTGCGTTCATGGTTCTGAGTCCAGAGACAAAGCAAGACCAAACATCGTCACAAGGAGGGAACTTGGTCAACAAACACTCTGACTTCAATTTTCTCCCTCTCTAATCTCCTATCTGAGTTTCCCATCAGCCAAACCCATTTGGAAGTCAGAGGGCAGTCAAGTGTGTTGACTGTAGTAGTTTGGGTCAGTGTCCTGGGGTAGAAATGGAAGTCAGTGAAAAGATAGGACTGAACAGAAAAGCATTTCCATGCCCTGTGACCTGTGTTAGTTTCCTAGGACTTCAAAACAAAGCACCACAAACAAGGTGGCTTAAAACAACACGCATTTATTTTCCCGAAGTTCTGGAAACTAGAATCTGAAGTGAGGGTGTTGGTAGAACCATGCTCCCTCTGACACCTGTAAGGGAAGCCGTCTTTACCTCTCCCAGTTTCTGGTGGTTTGCTGGTGATCTTTGACATTCCTTGGCCCGCAATACATTCTCCAATCTTCTGTCTTCACATGGCCTTTCCCTATGACTCTGTCTCTTCATACAGCCTTCTTTTAATAAGGACACCAATCATATTGAAACAAAGGCCACACTACCCTTGTATGACCTCAGCCCAACTAATTACATCTGTGACAACCTTATTTCCAAATAAGGGCACATTCCAAGATAGTAGGGGTTAGGATTTCAACATACATGTTTTAAGGGGGGACACAATTCCACCCATAATAAGGCCAATATAGAAAAAAAAAAGGCATACTATACAAAGATGCAGTTAGATTAAGATACCAAAAAAAAAAAAAAAAAAGGCAGTATAATATTACCATAGCATAAGGTTCAGTTAAGTTAGGAAAGAAACATGAAAGAAACATGATATTAGCAAAAACAGTTGGCAGCCTTACAATTGCTGGTGGGATTGTGTGTAATATTCACACTGTCAGTGAGACCCTAAACTGGAAAGAGGTCCACCTAACCTGCTAGGTAATAAATTAAATAATATTTTATTTTTTCCTGTCATATTTGCAATAAAAGCTGTTTTATTTTAGAAGTTAGAAGTCAAAATTTGGGGCGCCTGGGTGGCTCAGTTGGTTAAACGACTGCCTTCGGCTCAGGTCATGATCCTGGAGTCCCTGGATCGAGTCCCGCATCGGGCTCTCTGCTCAGCAAGGGGTCTGCTTCTCCCTCTGACCCTCTTCCCTCTCGTGCTCTCTGTCTCTCATTCTCTCTCTCTCAAATAAATAAATAAAATCTTAAAAAAAAAAAAGTTAAAATTCTATGAGAACACGAGTGGCTTCTCTTTTACACACACATGGTATATCTATGTACAAAAGATTCCTAGCTTAGAAAACATTTTAAGCATGTTATTGCTGTGCGTGAGAATCAACCCATGTCATTGTGTTCCCCGCCTAGAAGATACCAATTTGGAAACTCTACTAAACATACCATTTAGCTTCTCAGTTGTGTTACTTGCTTGATTCATTTTCATGGAAATCGATCTCTCTGCAGCCAGAACTATCGGATGATAGCTCTTGGTTTGGTTGTTACAGCTGGTTTAAGAGGCACTTTGGAGCCCTGAAAAGCCAGTGTAATTGCTTGTGAGAAACTTTCAAGCTTTCCAGGAAGCACAGAGAAAGGCTGCTGCCGCGTGTCTGAAGGTTGCCAGGGACCGCTGCCTCTGGGGGAGCTCGGATGCGTATCTGTTGCAGCCAGGTGTCTGTGTTTTCACCACCTCACCGGATGGGAAGCCACTGAGAGAGGCGACCTAGCTAGATGGGGCGAGGGGAAGAACCTTCAGCACCAACAGAGCCAACTCCTATTTTGATTGCTCACAGGGCCTTTGTGAATCAAATGTTATTTGAAAGCACTTTGCAAAGCTGAGTTAATAGCCTGCAAATTTCCTGTATTTTTCCAGGAAGGGAAAAACAAAAGACATCTTTGGGGTTTTCTTTGCCTTCTATAAATCCTACAAGTTGTATTTCCAGGGAAGCTTTTCTGAGCTTACAGAGTCATGAGAGCAAGTGAGGCCTTCCTCTTTTGCGAAACAAAAACCTACCTTTCTTAGAGACAGAAAGGTTCTCTGACCAGAACTCCTCTCTGTTGCACTAATTTGACCGAATTTCCATCGTCAGGAATTGAAGGTCTGGTTTGCTTTCATGTAATGATCACATAAGGCATGAAGGGATAAATGGGCTTATTGCTGAGTTGATTGATTAGAAAATACTAAAAATAAATTTAAAAATAGTCTAAATAGTCTAAAGTGCCTTTGCACCAGTGGGTGGGAGCAGAGGGGTCCCCTGGATCACTCCATGGGGTTAGAGAATCCTACAATCAGTGCCTAGACACTGACAGCTTTGCAGGGTTCCAAAGCCACCGTGGAATCTTACTGAGAGGAGATCTGCAGTTGGTGTCTCAGGCTCAGGCATCACAGAGTCACATTTAGGTAAAATATCTATTTCTCAGGCCAAGGAAGTGAAGTGTGCAAAATAATAATAATAATAATTAGATTAATTTCCACCTGATAGCAGAAAAATTCCTGGATCTCCCCGGGGAAATTTTAGTTACTTAATTTCGAGATTATACCCTGGTCTATTGAAGGTAGGGAATGTAGATAAAATGAGTAATATATGGCCTGTGACCCCCGAACCTCGTATCAAGAAGGGAAGCAGACAAGTAAATAATTTCTGATATCACAAGATTAAAAAAAAAAAGACAAAAGAGATAGAAGAACAGTGTAGTATCAGAACAAAGAGGAAGGGGGTGATTTTGAGTTGACGAGAACAAGAATGGTTTTACAATGGAGAGAAAGTTTGAACTGGGCCCTGAAAGATTTTAATATAAGGAGAGGAAAACGGGGATTCGGGGATGAGGAAATTTGAACCCAGAGATAAGGTGGCATGAATATCCCTCAAGCTGTCCAAAAGCACTGAGACCAGAGTCAACAAACTTTTCCCGTAAAGAACCTCATTTCAGTCTCTGCAGGGCCAGTGGTCTACACTGCAACTACTCGACTCGTACTACACTGCAGCTGTAGTGGGAAAGCAGCCTAGACAACACGAAAATACCTGGTGTGACCACATTCATGTAAGACTTTATTTATAAAACAGGTGGTACATAGCCATAGTTTGCTACCTATAAACTCCATGAGGACAGGAATTTTTTATCTATTTTGTTCACTAATTTACCCCAGCTATCTAGATCAGTGCCTGACATGTAGTGCATGGTCAATAAACATTTTTTTAACAGAAATAATTGACATATAACACATAATTGACATTATATTAGTTTCAGGTCTACATTATAATGATTCAGTATTTGTATATATGGCAAAATAACTACCACAATAGATATAGTTAAGATTTATTAAATGATGAACAAATGAAATAAATAGAATGTGAAGCTGGGCAAAAAAATAGGACCAGATCTAAGAACCTTTGGCTGTCATTCTAAAATTTGGTTTTATGTCATAGGTAACAAGAAACCACTGAAGGTTTTCTACAGAGTGATTATTGTCTGCATTTCAAAATGGCATCTCTGGCAGATAAGCTTGATGGATTGAAGAGCAAAGGTATTTGAAGTGGAAAGATAAGCTGGTATATCACAATTCATGCCAGAGAGAAGAGATTCTGAACTAGGACCTGGAGTATCGGGCATAAATAGAATATAGATTTTAGAGACTGAAACTATAGGATGACTCTTGGTGACTAGGAGCATGGCCCATTCTATAATTCACAGGTGCCAGAATACTTTAGGGATGAGTTGACAAGCTATTTAATTCTGAAAAAGTCAAGTGTAGGTGAAGGTGATATACCCGTGTGTACTTGTCATGTCCAGTAGGTTATTAGGAAGTTGGGGTACTAGAAAGTTCTCTAGTATTAAGAATTAAATGCAAAGATTTTCTCATATGATTATCAGTAAGTGAGTTTCTCTCCCATAGTAGACTCACTTGCAAGGCATTAGAAGGTGATCCCCAAATTTCTATTTAAGTAACATCGGAAACTTAACTAAAACGAAAGCCATGGGCCTCTTTTGAAATCATTTCTATCTTGCATACATTGTTTGTCATCATGCCAATTACCCGTCAGATATTTCTTTTAAAGCCTTGTTTAAAACAAAAACAAAGCCAAAAACAATAGTGATACAAGTAGTAGCTGGCTGGAGTTTTTATGAGGTTTATATTTACGAAGCAGGAACATGTTTTGTCATTTGCAATCATGAGCTGGAACGACAAGAAAGTTTCAAGTTCTTTACCATATGGATCACTGGTGTAGAAGCTAATAACAGATGTCACCGATAATGGGGTAGGAGTGCCTGGGAACGACACCTCAGGGGACCAAAAGTACATGTAGTTGCAATTTTACTTATGATTCTATTTCTGAAACATTGTTTTCTGTCATCACAACTGCAAGAAGAAACACTGATGAGAAGCAATGAAATTAGGTCAGAAATTAAACAATGAATTTGGTTCTATAGAAACCAAACAAAAGACTGCTTAGAAGTCTAAAAGTTGAGGGGCACCTGGGTGGCTCAGTCAGCTCAGGTCATGATCCCAGGGTCCTGGGATTGAGTCCTGCATTGGGCTCCCTGCTCAGCAGGGAGCTTGCTTCTGTCTCTGCTGCTCCCCTATTTGCACTCTCTCACTCTCTCTCTCTCTCTCTGTCAAATAAATGGATAAAATCTTAAAAAAAAAAAAGTCTAAAAGTCAAAGATTCAATGCTCTTGATTCTTGCTGAAGACCATGGTCTAAGCTTTGCAAGTGTTTGTTCCCTTCCCTAAATTTTCATCATCAAAATGTTGTTCCTAAATATTCTGTTTTCTAGAGAAAAAGTTACAAATTCAAACTGCCACAGGGGCCATGCAGATAATATCAACGTGGGTGTGGTGAGCCAGAAGTGACAAAATGGTGGGGAGGCCAGAGTGGAAAACCTGTAACCTTGTGCGAGACTGGGGGATGGGAAAACGCAATTCAATTCAAGCAGATGTGGTTTGTGTTGCTAGCTCTTACCATTTTTATGCAAAGTGAGACAGATGTATGTTTTATGTGAGTTCTTCGAATGTTTAGACGTTGGCAATTAATTAATTTTTTAAATATTTGTGGATAAAACAAAAGGTAACTCAGTGTTCCCAGTTTACTATCTCCTGTTTTTAATCATTTTCTTATGAGAGATCATGGATAACTTGTAATGGATGATGATCACCATTAACTACTGTTTTGAGAAAATGTGCTTACAAAAAACTTTGCGGGGCTGATTCAGGAAAGAACGGAAAGTTATCATGGTAGATGAAAGAATAGACAATTGTTATGCTAGCTAACACTTTTTTTTTTTTAAAGATTTTATTTATTTATTTGAGAGAGAGAGAATGAGAGGGGAGAGGGTCAGAGGGAGAAGCAGACTCCCCACTGAGCAGGGAGCCCGATATGGGACTCGTTCCTGGGACTCCAGGATCATGACCTGAGCTGAAGGCAGTCGCTTAACCAACTGAGCCACCCAGGCGCCTGCTAGCTAACACTTTTATCAAATGAACTATGTTATCTGTTCTAAGTGCTTTGGATTAGATAACACATTGAATCCTCAGAACAGCTTTGGGAGAAAGAGACTGATTCTTCCCATTTTATAGATAAGAAATTGAGGTACAGCTTGTAAGTGGCAAATCCCCAAGTGGAATTCCAATAAAATGAATCCACTTTCTGTGTGCTGGCTACTTGCACATGCTGCCACATTCATCCTGGTGTGGCAGAAAGCCACCTGGCCCAGCTAACTTTAGTTTCCTTATGGATAAAATGGGAGTTGATAACTATCAATGCTATGTGGTTGTTGTGAGGATAAAAGTGGGTAGTAAACATGAGGTTCTTGTATACTAACGAGTGTTACTCAAACATAAATTGTTGTGAGCAATTGAGTAGAAGGCTCTTAGCGCTGCTGAGACCAAAGCCTCTGTCACCAAGCTTTATCAGAATAGATACAGAATACAGTAATTCTGTAGCCAAAGCACAGCATGACAGGTGGTGAGTAGTTATTCCATGTTTGAGTTGATCTTACTCTACTGACTCCCTTGGACTACTATATGTTTTAAATAGGTGCTGAATAGGCAGAAAATGGAAGGAAGCCCATTGTGCTATTACAGAGGCACATTAAAAAAAAGTGCAGCAGGGGCGCCTGGGTGGCTCAGTTGGTTAAGCGACTGCCTTCGGCTCAGGTCATGATCCTGGAGTCCCTGGATCGAGTCCCGCGTCGGGCTCCCTGCTCGTCGGGGAGTCTGCTTCTCCCTCTGACCCTCCTCCCTCTCATGCTCTCTGTCTCTCATTCTCTCTGTCTCAAATAAATAAATAAAATCTTAAAAAAAAAAAAAAAAAAAAAAAAAAAGTGCAGCAAGCATTATGATTGTTTACATTTCTTGGCTTAGTGGGTCTCCACCAACCCTCCCATTGACTCCTTGAGTTACCGATGGCTAAAGAAGTGCCAGATGCCATCCACAGCTCTGTGGCCCTCACCAGAGAGCTTGAATGGAACATCCTAGTGCATAAATAAGAATCACCTTTTACAAATTGGCAATCTGTAGGTCTTCTGGTAATTATTCCTGCTACCCTACATGTCTAACCATGGTGATTTGCCTCAAATAGAAAATTGAATCACTAATCAATAGATAGTAGCTAAGGTGTTATTATTCTTCCTGCTTTATGAGCATAATATTCTGCTATGGACTAAGGAGGAAGAGAAAAAAAATAAGCAACTCAACTTCTAGCACTACCCAAATATGCTAAAAGTCAACTGTATCAATTATAGCAAGCAAACACCAGGAAAGAATGGGAATAATTTTTTAAAAGATTTTATTTATTTATTTGTCAGAGAGAGAGAGAGATTGAGCACCCTCCCTGCTGAGCAAGGAACCCAATGTGGGACTCAATCCCAGAACCCTGGCATCATGACCTGAGCTGAAGGCAGGCGCTAAACCGACTAAGCAACCCAGGCATCCCAAGAATAGGAATAATTTTTAATGAGTTTCTGATATCTCATCCAGGGAAAACTGACAATTTAAGTAGAGTCAGTTTTGTGTGGCATCTATGCTGACAAAGTACCTAAATGGTTCTCTACAGTGTTGTCATCCAAGACAGCTGACCCAGATGGCTGGGCGCAGCAAGTGGGATGCCACTCGTGGTGAGAAGTTTGTCACAGAGCTGGCCCCTTGGAGCCTCCCAACAGCACCCCAGACAGTGACCATTTTAAATAAGCTAACGTGAAATGCCTAGCTTGGTGCCTGGCACATAGCACAAAATCAACATTAGTTGCTGTAATTGCTAACTCAAGAAGCTGGAAATATAGACCAGGTTATCTGAAAAACAAGAATAACAACATTTCGTCATAACACCAGGTTTTGAACTAAGTGATTGTCAGAGAGAAGCTTTGTGACTCTTTGTGGAATGTGAACAATCATTTCATTTCTAAAAAAAAAAAAAATACTTTTTTGAGTTTAAAAAAAATGATAATAAACTCTCCTTGCAGTTCAGATGATGAATATTTTATACTCTCCGTAGTAGATTGCAAAAATAGCCAGAATTTTACCCTCCTGTGTCCATACCATTTGTGATGTGACTCTGCAGCATCCCTTCCCCTCGCCCATCAACAAGTGGAGTCTCTTTTCTGACCCCTTTTATCTTGGTGGATTGCACTAGTTCTGAGATTCATTCCAAGAGGCTTGTACATTTCCCTTCCTTTCTTGGAAATCGATTCTGCCATGTAAACAGGCCCTCCTGCTTGTGGAGGATGCAAGGCCAGCTCTCCCAGCTGAGGATCACTTCTACCAGACAGCTCACAACCCACCTGGCAGTTGACCTGAAATGCATCGAGGAGTTCAGCTCAGGCAGGGAAAACCTCTCAACTGGGTCCAGCCCAGAACTCTGAGCTACGTAAATGCTTGTCTGCTTAAACCATTAAGTTTTGGGATGGTTTGTTTTCCAACAAAAGCTAACTGATGGGGAGAAGCAGGGAAACTGATTTTACATTCCGCAGTAGGCCAAGTCTACTGACAAGTCATCACTTTCCATGGTCAGGGACGGAGCAGCAGTACTAGAGATTGGCCAAGAGTTGTTTCTTTAATGTCAAAGGGACACTAAATAATGTTCTGTTATTGATCCAGGTGTGTCAACTAGACTCCAGACAAAGACATTCTGAAAATGTTAAATAGAGGTTGCAGATTCCTTCATTCAAAAGGCTTGCATATTTTAGAGACAGATTTCAAATTACTATTATAATGTGACATGAAGAGTGACACTAAAAATAGTAATACTAGATAAAGCCAGGTTCGCTGATTTGTAAAATTGAGAATATGTGTGTTTCTTAGTGTGCATTCCTTCCCCTTCAGAGGCATTTGGGGAATAAACTGAAGAATCAGATTAATAGGAAAACACAATATAGTTCTGCTTATTTAATGGAGGATGTTTCTATTTTTATTGAATTTAACTATGAGGATAGGGTATACTGGTTTGTAAAGGCTGCCCTAAGAAAGTACCACAGACGGAGTGACTTAAACCACAGACATTTATTTTCTCACATTTCTGGAGACTAGAAATCTAAGATCAAGGTGCTGGCAGGGTTGGTTCCTTCTGAGGCCTCTCTCCTCGCTTGGAGACGGCCATCTTCTCCCTGTGTCTTCACATTGTTTTTCTCTATAAGCATCTGTGTTCAGATTTCCTCTTCCTAAGAAGACAGCAGTTACATTGGGTTAGACCCCTTCCTAGTGACCTCATTTTAACTGAATTACCTCTTCCAAAATTCTGTCCCTAATTACAGTCAGATTCTGAGATACTGAGGGTAGAACTTCAACATATGCACTTGAGGGGCACAATTCAGCCCCTAACACAGGGCCAACACAGAAAAAGAAAGAAACTTCACAAAGTAAATGCTAAATGCAGAGCAGAAAATGCTAAACAGAATGAAGTGGGCTAAAACTTCACAATGAGCAACTATCAGTGCTTTTCCTTTTAAAACTTCAGGGAATCTCAACACACGTTGTTGGTTCCACAAAGTAGAATATGATGAGTTTTATTTTCTACATAAGACAAAAGATAATAAGCCCTGCAAGTACTTTAATAGACTTGGCAGAGAAGAGCAAACTGCCATTTTCTTCTTTTTATTTTGGTATTTTTAAAATAAATTTTAGTAGGCATGATTTACATACAATAAAATTGTACCCCTTTAAAGTGGACAGTTCTATGACTTTTGAGGAAACCGTACACTGACGATGTAACTGACACCACAAGCTAGGTATAGAGCACATTTCCACCTCCCCCAACACCCTCATGCCCCTCTGTAGTCAATCCCCACATCCCTGCAACCAGGAAACCACTGATCTGATATGGCTTGTTCTAGAATTTCATATACATGGGATCATACAGCACGCGTACTTCTATATCTATTTAAACCTTCTGCCCATTTTTTTTATCAGACTATTTGTCTTAGTGCTGAGTTACAATAGTTACTTACATGTCTCATGCGATCCTTTGTCACACATGCGTATTGTGAGTATTTTCTTCCAACTATGCCTTGTCTTTTTGTTTTCTGAACAGTGTTTTTTGAGGAATAAGTTTTAATTTTTGTGAAGTTCAGTGCCTTGACTTTTTATTTTATGGTTGTGTATTTGGATTCTAAATCATAAAGATTTTTCTCCTGTGATGTCTTCTATTAGCTACATAGTTTTAGCTTTTCCCTTTAGGTCTGTGATCCATTTTGAGTAATTCCTGAGAAACGTATGAGAAAAGTATGAAGGTTTATGGACATACAGTTGTTTAGCTCTACTACCGAGAAGATTATCTTTTCCCCGTTGAATGACCTTGTACTCTTTGTGGAAAATCAATTGACCATGTGTGTGTAGGTTCTATTTTGGATTCTGTTCTTTCTTTGGATCTATCTGCTCCTCTCTATACCAACACTGCACTATCTGGACTATTGTACCTTTACAGTAAGTCTTAAAATGAGGTAGTGTGAGCCCTACAACTTAGTTCTTTTTGAAGTTTCTTTGGGAATTCTAGATCCTTTGCATTTTCAGATACATTTTAGAATCAGCTTTATTTTAGAATCAATTTCTGTGAACAAGCCAGCTGGTATTTTGATTAAAAATCTTTAGATCAGTTTGGGGAGAACTGACATCACAACAATATTGAAACTTCCAACCCATGATCATGGTGTATCTTTTCATTTAATTAGAATTCCCTTAGTTTCAGCAATGTATGGTAGTTCTCCATGTACAATAAGTCTTACATGTCACATGTTTTGTTGCATTAATCTCTAAGTATTGTATATTTTTTGATGGTACTGTAAATAGCAGAGATATCACTGACTTTTATATACTCACCTTATATCCTTCAGCCTTGCTAAATCACTTAATATTTCTAGTAGCTTTTTTGGTAAATTCCTTAGGATTCACAACAAATACAATCATGCTGTCTATGAATAAGAACAGTTTTACTCTTCCTTTTCAGTCTGTAGGACTTTTATTTTTATTGCTTTATTGTACTGTCTAGGCCCTCTGATAAGATTTGAACAAAAGTGATGTAGGTGCATATCCTTGTCATGTTCCGCATCCTAGGGGGAAGTATGCAATCTTTTTACCATGAAGTATGATGTTTGCTGTAGGGCATTTTTGTTTGTCTGTTTGTTGTTATTGGTGGTGGTGGTGGTGGTAGATAAGATATCCTTTATCAGGTTGAGGAAAGTTTCTTTTATTCCAAGTGTGCTAAAATGTTTACTGGGTTGCAATCATGAATGGGTGCTGAATTTTATCAAATAGCTTCTCTGCACATGCTGAGAATCTCCTACGATTCTCCTAATAGAGCGAATTGCATAGACTGATCTTTTTAAATCAGATTTTTAAGTTTTTTAGTGCAGTTTTCAGTTTCCAGCAAAATTCAGAGGAAGGTATAGAGATTTCCCATATACCCCTGTCCCCACCCAGTACATAGCCCTCCCCATTATCAATATTCCCATCAGACTTGTACATTTGTTACATTTGGTGAACCTACATTGACACATCATGATTACTCTCAAGTCCATAGTTTACATTTGTTCACTTTTGGTGTTGTACATCCCATGTATTTGGAAAAATATGTGATGAAATCTATTATTATAGTATTATAGTATTATACATAGTATTTTCACTGCCCTAAAAATCCTCTGTGATTTGCCTATTCATTCATTCCTCCTCCCCACCCTATAACCCCTAGAAGCCACCAATCTTTTTACTGTCTCCATAATTTTGCCTTTTCCAGAATGTCACATAGTTGAATCATATAGTAAGTAGATTTTTAAGATTGGCTTCTTTCACTTAGTAATATGAATTAAAGTCCCTTCATGATGTCTTTTCATGGCTTGATAGCCTTTTTTTTTTTTAGCACTGGATAATTTTTTATTATATGGATGTACCACACTTTATTTATTCACTCACTTAAGAAGGGACATTTTGGTCACTTCCAAGATTTAGAAATTCTGAATGAAACTGCTATAAACATCTGTACACAAGTTTTTGTATGAATATAAGTTTACAACTCCTTTAGGTAAATACCAAGGGTGCAATTGCTGGATCACAAGATAAAAATATGTTTACTTTTGGAAGAAACACCAAATTGTCTTTGAAAGTGGCTGTACCATGTATATATAAGTGTGTGTGTGTTTGCTCCATTAAAACATAAAGACCGTCAGATTATAAGAATATCTTTGTGTCGTTGAATAGACATTTGTGGGGGGAAGGCAGGTATATCTGATACATCACAAGTGTTTAGTCACGTGTACATAAATCTAGATTGATATTTTTGTTTTGAAGTACTTTTTATAATCTGTTTATCCACTGTTGTGACTCATAATATCCCTACTACTATTATGAGTTTTTATAGGTATAAACTTTCAGTTGTTATATCTTGTTTGTAAATTATAATTTTAATATTATATATAACTCTCATTTTGGAAAATTTTATTTTTTTTATTGCATTTCCTTGGTCCATCTTTTCCCAGTCTTTTTCCAAGAGCTTACCTCTTGGAAGATGTTAAAAGCCACATATTGCTGAGCTCTGTTTTCTTATAATCTGATAGTCTTTATTTATTTTTTTAAGATTTTATCTATTTATTTGAGAGAGAGAAAGAGAGCATGCACGAGTGAGGGGAGGGGCAGAGGGAGAGGGAGAGAGAGAATCCCAAGCAGACTCCCCACTGAGCGTGGAGTGATATGTGGGACTTGATCTCATGACCCTGAGACCATGACCCTAGCTGAATCAAGAATCAGATGCTCAACCAACTGAGGCAACCAGGTGCCCCAGTCTTTATTTTTTAATGGAGTAATTTATTCACTTGCATTTGTTTTGATTAATATATTTGGTTTATGTTTTCTTATGTCTCATTAAATAGGTAAGAAGTACCTAGGTTTTATTTCAAATAATCTCAAAAGAACTAGAAGTTGTCCATATCTTATGACATAAATGACTATAGAATTTGACATAAGAACTGATATAAATTTCATATTAATTGTTAACTATTGTTTGTGAAGATTTCATTGTTTAAAAAGTGTTTTCATAAATATGATCTCTTCTCATTCTTATTATTGTTATTTTATTCCCATTTCACACTGATGAATTTAAGATTTGAAGAGGTTTGTTGACTTGTTCAAGTCACACAGCTAGGAATTGTGAAATGAACAATCAAATGTTTGCCTTGTTTAAAAAAAAAAACCAAAAACCACTGTCATTCTGTCCACTGTATACCACAATCCTGTAGAGAGCAAATGGTGGGCCAGAGGGAGAATTGTTCCCCAACCCTGTTGATCCTGTGTTGACAGCCATCTACCTGAAAGACTTGTGGTCACAAGTTAGCCCCAGTTCTTTGCTCCAGCCTCAGCCAGTAAAGGAAGAGTAACTCCAGCTGATTGCCCAGTTTGGAAAGAGACAAGGGGGCTCAGTCAGCCACTTCCATCTCTCTTTCTGAGCATCGTTGCTGCCCACAGAGAACGTGTGTTGTTGTCGGCTCCTAAGTGCTAGATGTTTAGAGTCCAAGCTCTAACCGTGTGGGTGGATGTCTGCTCAAGCCCCGCACTTGCCGTGACTGGGTAAGTCAGTCCGAATTGGGGATTCTAACATAAGAATACCATTTGTCTACATTTGGACACTTTCTCCATTATCAGATTCGGGAGTAGTAACTGCAATATTCTGTTCTCCCAACTGCCTGATTCCTTGGTTCAGAGTTTGGGCAAAAAGAAGTATGCAGTTTTGGGGGATCCTTTTGAACCTCAAGAGATGATGTGTGAAGGAACCTGAATCCTCTTACTTAGATTTGGTGATGAAAGCAGCCTGTAACTACTATGACACTATTATCTAGTCTGTAAATTACAAATGTTGGCTTTGGGAAGGTTCCTCCACTGGTTCAAAAGTAGGTCAGCAAAAGCTCACAGCGATTGAAATAATTTGAGGGGAGGAAGATTATATTCAAATGGTCCTTAAAACGAACGTAATCTATTAAGTCAGCTGAGCCATTTCAGGAAGTTTAGGGGATGAGATATAATGATACCAGTGTATGAATACTTACCATCATCTCAAGTTCTGTGTCAGGGTCAGAATTTAAAAGCATGGAGACTTTTGAAAATGAACTAGGCAGACCCATGCATCCTGCTATTCCCAAATCAGAATATGGAAAAGCAAGGTGGAAATGCTTACATTGAACAAATATTTGCCCAGTGGCAGTTACATGTAGCAAGCTGAAAGAGAATGACAAAATATGTCAGAGATGGACCTTGAGCACAAAGAGCTTATTCACTGAGAGAAAATATGATGAGCATGTGTAATTCTAAAATATAAGGTAATGGTACGTTTTGCCTTTTAAATTGTACAAAGTGCTGTGGAGGCTTGAAGGCAGGACTGTTTCTGTTTTTGGCGGCGGAGTTGCAGTGGTTCAGGAGACAGGGAGGAGGTGACGTTGGGGCCAAGCCCTGAAGTCCAAATGTTTAGCATTAATACGAGTACGGAAGATCTTTTTCTTAGTTTCCAGTATGGCAAAACAAGCTGTTGCAGAGGTTCTCAGTACATGAAAGGACCACCGATTCAGACTTGTGACATTATGGACCAAAACCAGAATGGCCCCACATCGTGGAGTCTACAGTTCATGAAGGGAATGACAAGCAAGGCTCAGCTGGGTAGATGGGGGCCAGTTCACTAAGGACATGAAATACCAAGTTAGAGTTTGGGCTGTATATTCTTTACACAAGTGGAGAGCTATTGAAGGCTTGGGGGCAGGTTTGTGACAAAAATCAGTGGTGTTCCTGTAAAAATAAATAAGGCTAACCTAGCAAGAGTGCATAAGGATAACTCAGACGAGAGAGAGGTCAGTAGCGAGGCTGCGGCACACACCCAAGGCTGTGAAGATGCAGGCATGGAATGCCTCACGGGCGGTCAGGTTGGAAGGGAGAAGACCACACTGAGGTGGAACAGAGCGAGTTGAAGAGGGACCACCAGCGACGAGACTGAGCGTGAGGGAGAAGTGAATGATGGGAGAGGAAGAGAAGTCCCTGTCTAAATACATCATCAATGGCTTACCTTCTCTTTTCTCTCAGCATGTAAGCTACACAGATACACTAATAGCTGAAAAAGAAGCTTTAAACGTCCTCCCTAAATTAATTAAATATCATGTTTGGTCCCTAATTTTAAGAGGCCCAAGGGCACCTAACATCCTAAGAATTTCCCTAGTAAAGAAACCCAGTGTGTTCCTGGGGAGCTGGTCACCCACCTGCCCAGCGTCCTGCCTCCTCAGCAGGGACTCTGCCCTCATGCCCATTCTTCGCTTACCGGTTCAGTATGTGTCTGAAGAGTCAGCAAGAGTCAGCAGACACTGGTACCTCCAGCTTCCCCCAGGAGTAATTGTCTTTCACATATTTTGTCACAGGTGTCTCAGGTATTGGTTACATTACAGTTGGACCTACATTAGAGGATTGAATCTTACCGGATTGAATCTTACCGACTCCTGGCATTGCATTTCTTTATGTAAATTTGTCAGGCACAGTGGTTTACCACTTGATAAAGCTGCCAGTTCATTTGTCACTAAGTAACAAATTGGTTCATTATTTGTTTTCCAAAGAAGGCAAAACAAACTGCAAAAGCAATTCACAGCACAAAGATCGTGCACAAACCTAACCCCTGAAGATCTCCTTTACCCTTTTTGAATAAAAAAGGCCATCCTACTGAAGGAATCGTCTCCAAATGTGTTGCAAAAAAACAAAGTGATCAGAGCAAGCTTAATATTAATCATCCAGCCCAAGAATCGATTTCCTGTCTGCTCATTCTGGTCACTGAATTTCATTTTTCTAGATTTCCCAATAGCAAATGGACAGTAGCTATTATTATCAATAACTGTGTAATGTAGTTAGGGTAAATATTATTAATTTGAGTTCATAGAGCATAAATCTGAGACCCATGGTGGTTAAGTAACTGGTACAACATTCCCTGATTTATTTAAAAACAAATCTAAAAGTTTATTTTTAAAATTCTCTATTCTTCTCATTATACTGATTTGTCGACTCACGTCACTTGTGATTTTCTTCGACGTTTGTAAAGATTCCTCACCAGAGAAAGAAAGTTATGCTAGCTGCATTTTCAAGAAAGCATAGAGGAAGCACAGAAGAAGAATCTGAAGTTTCTTTCATTATGTTATGACATTGGAGTTGACATTCAAAAGCAGAGTGCAGGTGTTTGTAAAAGAGAGAGAGATCAGGAACATGGGTGTCTAGAATGCTCTTATTTTGCATACCAGAGAATGGGAACATGCATTACTTACACTACAGAAACCCTCTCTCAGTTACATGAAGAGCAAAATCTTTCTGATAATAGGATTTGTGGTCCCATTATCTCTGAAGGGACTGGAATAAAAGCTGCAATTTAGAAAAAAATGAATAACTAGTTACAATGAGCTGGGCACAATGCCCAGTGGAAAAGTACACCCAGTCCTATCCAAAGAAGATACTTTATACACATGGGCTGGTACTGTCTCTCTTTCTCTCTCTCTCTTCACTCAAGTGATAAAGGAGAATAATTTGTACTCTTAAAGAACTTCGTGGTACCTGTGAACAAAAATGTGTTTTTAAAAGAGGCATTTCTTTATAAAGTGAAATAAGATTCACCTTTGAATGACTTTCTGGGTTTTTTAAACACTTTCTTCAATGGGGAGAAAGGGGAAGTTACATGAAGGCTAAAGAATGGGGATTTTTTTCCTGATTCAGATCATGACAAATTAATATTTTTGTTAGCTATGGAAAAATTTGTTAAAAATCTTTTCTTCTTCTTTCTTTTTTAGTTTTTAACATTTAATAGAAATCCAGGTTTTTCGTGTGACATCATGATCTTGTCTCCATAGCAAGCTCTTCTTGTTGAAAGAGTTGGCAATTTAATAAATCTCACACTTTGGAAACAATTCCTTTTAATTTTGCAAGCATGAGAGGGATTAATGCATGACAGTCCAACAAAAGCTTTGTTTTATCCCCAGGACTCATGAATCAAACAACAGAATGACTTTTTATAGCCATTCTTCCTGCAGCAGCAAATGAGTGGTGCATTTTGCTCAGAGACAATCTGTCTTGAAGCCTCCAGCCCTCAGCGGTCACACTACCCTCATCAATAGATGTCTGGACTCCAATTGAGTATGTGGGTGGCAAGCATCAACACCTCATTTTGATGAAAGAGCCCTACAATGCCATTACCAAAGGTGATGTTTTAATAGCAATCAGGCATATCACTCTTATCTAGAAAGTTACTAACCTTCTATCAATGGTGCATCACCTGGCTTGGGAGTACATATGAAACCCCCTTTGTGCTAAAGCCAGTTGGCATCCTTAAAATTGTGACCAAAATGCATGTCTTAACATCTGGCAGCTGCTGACTTTGATTGAGTCTCTTGTCTGTGCTTATCTTGTCACAGGAGCAAATTTTCAAGTTTATATATGGCAGCAGTCCTAATCAATCATGGGCCTTGGCTTCTTGGCTTCTCAGTGCACGATAGTTATATGAAAATCCCCTCACAGAAACCTGGGGTGGTGGAAGACAAGGACATTTAGTAAGTAGAAGGAAAGAAAGAGTTCACTTGGGAATACATTTTTTTTTTTTTAATACAGCCATCCAACGCTTGTTACACAGAAGAAAGCATGGAAATGTGGCTACTCAGAATTTGCGGGAAATCAGAAATACAAAATTAGTTTATGATGCCTAGACCAAGGTCAAAACATTAAAATATATATATTTTATTGGTTTCTCAGTGCTAAATTCAAAGAATGACACAAGGGAAAGATGTAAATACATAATCTTTTTTTTTTTTTAAGTTGGAAAATAACATAGAATTTAGAGTGGAAACCAAATAACAATTAAACGATCATCTCCTTCTTGGAGAAGACAAAAACATTTAAGTGAAATAAACAGGATACAAACCAAGCTTAAAAATCAAGAGAAGTACATATACCTAAAATCTTATCATCAATAAGAATTTGCTGAACACCCAGTAGATTTAGGACATTATCCTAAGCCTCTACCAGGAAAAATAATGTGAAAAAAGGCTATAACTTCCAAAGTTATAAAAGCCTGAGACTCAAGTCCAGCTGCGTTCTCACCAGAGTAAGCAAGTGATGACGTTATCTCTGAACTTTGATTTCCTCACATGATAAAAATCTAATAGAGTTGTTGTGAGAATTAAAACAATCTATCATTTATTTTATTGATTTAATGAACACCAATAGATCACTCTCTGTCTTATGACAAATTCTTGAATTCAGAATAATATGGTTGATAAAAAAGACAAAACTCCTGCCCTCAAATGACTTAAACTCTGGTGGGAAAGATGGACAATAAATAAAATAAAGTAGTACAATAAAGGTTGGGTAGGCAGTGAATAGTGCTAAGTGCTAAAATAAGAAAATGTTTGATACTATGAAATTGTATGTGAGGTAGCCATGGAAGGCTCCATAGACAATGTGAATTTGGGGTAAAGGTATAAAGTTGGAGCAAGTCAGGTGGATATCTGGATAAAGAGCAGGGTAGGCTAATGGTTTCCTGAAGTGGAAACAGGTCTAGTGTGCTCAAGAAAGTGCAAGAAAGCTGGTGTAGCCAGAAAGAATACAGAGGAGCAGGAGAAGTAGATGAGGTCTGGACATAACGTGGGCTTGGTCATGTGCATGTCAGTCCACCAGAGGATAGACTTCAGGTTCTTTTTGTTAGTGAGACGCTCCCGGGGGATTTTAATCAGAGGACACATGGAATCTGGCTTATTTTTGCCACTATCCCTCTGACTACTGTGTATTTAGGACTCTGAACAAGAGGAGTGGAAGCAAGCTATTCCAACAATGTGGGAGGGAGGTGACTGACCGGAGTGAGCAGTAAAGAAAGTGAGAGATGGTCAGAGTCTGGATATATCTGAAGGCGAGCAAGCAGGATTCAATGGCAGACAGACATAGAGTGTGTGAGAGCAAGGGGTATAGAATAACCCATGGCTTTTTGGACTGAACAACTGGAAAGATTCATTCACGAATAACTAAAATGAAGAAGCCTGTAGGAAAAACAGGTTTGGGGCAGAATGTCATGAGCTCAGTTTTGAACATGTGAAGCGTGTCATACCTATTTGTTATAAAAGTGACATGTTGACAGGTAAAGGCATGAATATGTAGTTCGAGGGAAAGGTGTAGAGACTAGAATTGGAGTGTCATCTCATCTCATATTGATGCAGTTTAAAGCAATAGGTTTGGATAAGATCATTAGAGATGTACCAAGAAATTATGTTTAACAATTGGGTCCATGAGTATCTCACCTGTTGGAGATCAGGAAAAAAAAGACTTCTGCAAAGAAGGCTGGAAGGAGCAATCAGTAGGATTCAAGGAAAAGCAGCAGACCTTGGTGTTCTGACTGCCAGTTAAAAAAAAAATCCAGGAGGAGGGAGTCATGAAGTGTTATATTTGCTAATATCACTCATAGGTGAAATAAGATGAAATTGAAAGATTATCATTGGATTTAATGACATGGTTTTATAAGAGATTCTGTTGCAATTTTTTTCTTTTAATATAGCAGATAAAAATAAATCTACCTGTTTATTTAATGTAGTCCTTCTCAGAAAGTTTGCTCCCATAATCCTTCTGAGAATACAGTGGTTCCTCTAATTCCAAATGCCTGGTCAAGTTGGAATCTGTTGTACCATGGGTTGATAGCAAACTTTGAATGGGACGGTCAGTTTATTTCTCCGGGAATTTAGAAATCCCCGTGTTTGGGGGCGTCTGGGTGGCTCAGTCGTTGGGCGTCTGCCTTCCACTTGGGTCATGATCCCGGGGTCCTGGGATCGAGCCCCGCATCGGGCTCCCTGCTCTGTGGGAGGCCTGCTTCTCCCTCTCCCACTCCCCCTGCTTGTGTTCCCTCTCTTGCTGTGTCTCTCTCTGTCAAATAAATGATTAAAATCTTTAAAAAAAAAAAAAAAAGAAGGAAAAAGAAATCCCCGTGTTTGAGGGACTTGAAATAAGGGGAGATAAAAGTCAACTGGAAATGATGTGGAGAAGGGAGGAAACAGGTTTCAGAAGGGAGGAAAAGTTAGATTAAGTTAAATGTATTGCGTTTGAGAGGAGACATTCACGAAACACCTAAATGCGGACGCCTCACAGACGTTGGGTTGGGTACTGGAACCACAGCGTGGACACAATGCTAGTGAAACTTACAAGAAGCAAATAGGAAAAGAGGCCTCAGTTATAAGAAAATCTAGAAATGACATTTTAAAGTTGAGATGACATTTTAAAGTTGAGATTACATTTTAAAGCAGCCCTAGGCTTTTGGTGCCCACAGACAAGTGTCAGATTATAGGATCCCAGGATGGGGGTCAGAATGTGACAAAAGAACTTCACTACCTTGCAAATTTTTGAAACCACTTCACTAGAGGGAATGAGGAGAAAGGTACTGACCTAAATATCTTTGGAGATTAGTCAAGTGTATAAAACTAAGTAAAATAAATTCTGTATCAACAAGGGACTCTAGTTGATGAAGCTGTTTCCCCCAGGGGTACGGGTTAACCATTCTGGTGCTGGAGGTGCCCACTACAATGGAGCAGTCACACAGATGGTTGGTGGATGGTGGGAACCAGATTTCTCAGGGTCCGAGTGGAAATTTACAGAGAGGAAGGAAGGGGAAGGAGGCTGGAATGATCTATGCAACAATGGTTGGTTTATACAACAATAGCAAGTAAATTGTCTTATTTCTACCATGTTTCTTTATGCTTTCCATCTGTTCTACCTCTTTCATGGTTTGTTTGATCTCTCATCATCCCTTTGGACTTTTTAAAATTGATTTTTCTCATTCAATTGTCCTCTAGTGTTTCAGATTTTATGAACTCCCTTTCTATAATTTTATTTTCAAAATCTAAAAGTCATCTTTATTTCTACTTTCTTCCCAATATTTTGTTCAGCACTTTATCTTGGTTTTAAAGATTTTATTTATTTATTTGAGAGAGAGAGAGAGAATGAGATAGAGAGAGCATGAGACGGGGGAGGGTCAGAGGGAGAAGCAGACTCCCTGCTGAGCAGGGAGCCCGATGTGGGACTCGATCCGGGGACCAGGATCATGACCTGAGCCGAAGGCAGTCGCCTAACCAACTGAGCCACCCAGGTGCCCCTATCTTGGTTTTATATACTATTTTTACCAGCATTGTATTATGTTATCTTGTGTGTTTTCTATAACCTCCAAAATTAGATGTTAATGGTATATCTTTTTGGGGGAGATGTCTTTTTAGATCTTTCACACACACACACACACACACACACATATTTTGAAGATTTATTTATTTGTTTTAGAGAGAGAGAGAGAGAATGAGAAAGAGTGGGGAAGGGCAGAGGGAGAGGTAGAGAGAGAATCCCAAGCAGGCTTCATGCCGAGCGTGAAGCCCTATGGGAGGCTTGACCTCATGACCCTGAAATCATGACCTGAGCCAAAATCAAGAGTCGGAGGCTCAATGGACTGAGCCACCCAGGCGCCCCCTTCATCTATATTTTAATTGAGTGGCTTATTTTCTTACACTTGAGTTTTAAGCGTTTTTGTGTGTATTTTCAGTACAAGTCCCTCATCAGATCCATGTTTTGCAAACATTTTCTCTCAGTCTGCAGCTTGTCCCTCATTCTTTTAACAGTGTCTTTGTCAGAGCAGAAGTTTTGTTGGTGTTGTATGTAAAAACTCATCACCAAAACCAAGGTCACTTAGATTTTCTTCCAAAAGTTTCATTGCTTTTTTTAAATTCAGTGTTAAATTGTTTACACAGTTTCAATGTAAATGCTCTTATGTCATAGAAATTCAGCACAAGTTTTATCCAACACCCATTGTAGTAAGCTAGAAGGCTATAAAAGAACTCGAGCCTCAGTGCAAGGCAACACATAGGGAAAACAGGCATCATATGCTTGCAGAAATTACTGAAATGCAGAACAGAGTCAGCAGAACAAGAACTCAAAAACAGGAGTGTTTAGTAACAAAGTAAACTCCATGAAAGAATCTCCAGAAATCCTGAGAGCTCATTGAGTCTCCCCTTATTTGAGGAATGGACATTTGAGCAAATTTAATTTGAATCTCAAAAAACAAGGTGACACTGACGTTCAGTAGAGTGACACAAGTGGACATTCTCTTTCTTGTAGTTATTGTTACTAAAAAAGGACGATTATGAAGGCTTTCCAGAATCTTCCTTTTATTTTACTAAATTAGAAACCATCATAGAGAAACTGGATCGATGACCTAGGGGTGCAATAAAATCTCAGATGGCCAAGATCATGTCTTGTTCCTCATTGCATAGCATTGATAGGTACTAAGTAATTGTTTGTTAAATCTCCGCTTCTTGAATCCATGAGAAAAAAAAAATGGATCCCATAAAGCAGACCTTTAGTAACAGAGCAAAAAAGAATACATCTTTAGATACATCCCACCATAATTCTCCTGGAAAAATATGATTTTCAAGAACAGTATAATCTTATCTACAATAGAATTCTTAGATCACTATTACCTGAAAACTTTTGGCTACTTTAGGAAGATGAAATCATAACATGTCTTTATCTTTATTCCTCTAGGAAGTAAGTGTTCCCTAATTCTACTGCAAGGGCTCTATCCACCAGCACATACCTAACTAAGCCATACAGCCCACAGATCTACTTATCTTCCAAGCACCTTTCTGGGAGCAAACTCGAGGGCCACTTATGGACAGGACAGATTCAAACAGAAGACACCAGGCATTAACAGAGATCAACACACCCTTGTGTTTCCCTTCTGGTATGTGTTACTATACAAAGAACAAATACCTTATGTTTCCAGAGACTTTTTACAAAGCACTCTCACATAAATAATCTCATTTATCTTTATATTGGAAGCAGGAAAAGCAAATGTTTTCCTGTTTTTTAAGATAAGGAAACATAAGCAAAGAGGCTAATTGGTAAATCATAGAACAAAATCCCCTGTGGGAAACAGCTTCATCAACTAGAGTCCCGTGTTGATACAGAATTTATTTTTTTTGCTATATTTCTCTGCTTCAAACAAACATGAAATTGCTAAGAGCTTACAATAAGAAATGCTGCTCACCAGGATATCCGGTCTCAATTCCAGCGAAATCACTTAGCTTCCAAATACTCATCCTCTTTAGAGGCTGCTGTGTACTTTTTTTGAAAGGAATCAATAATGATTTAAATCACAGCAAAACAGTTTGTAGAATGCCACTTTAACAGGGAGCATGAAAGGTTCAAAATTCTTGAGCAACAGAAAGATATTTAATATTCATAGACACACAGTAAAATATTCTACAGAACAATAATTAATAGCATCATGACAATGTGTCATGTTTTATTAAGTAAAAACTATTTTGACTTGATTTTAATACCTAGATTTATATATATTGATGGGTAGGATGATTCATAATGCCATTTTACTATTAAACTACCCAAGTTTCACTTCAGATTTTAAACTAAACAATTAATTTTGTCCATGCGCACCCTCTCTGAACAGACTGACATGTATTTGTCATTCATTCTAATTATGCATGCAAAATAAGTTGCAGACAGCAATATCATTGAGCTGTGTGCTTACTGTTTAATATTTATAGGGTTCCAGCAATGATTAGGAAGTACTTACAACAAAATCCCTGCTCCTCCAGGCACATAAATTCTAGTGTTTTGATGGACTTTGTAGTCAAGACACCTGTTTCATACTTACCAGCAGGTTAGCTCTGTGAATATGCAAACCTGCTATGTTGCTGAGCCCCAAGGTCATGGATTTGCTTAACCCGTTTTTTGCTAGGGCCACGAACTGCCCTGGCAACTCCAGCCAACCTTCTGAACAACACACTCCACTGGTTCCAGGGGCTGGGCAAGATGGATGAGAGACAATGAATGAATCAGTAGAAACTCAATTTCACTACTGGAAAAGGAACTCAAAGAATACATGCAACTGACAAATCCTTAGCATGTTTATAAAAACCCACTGATTCTTAAAAAAAAAAAAAAAGCTCATTACCCTGTCTTGGTTGATTACCATGTTCATTCTGAGTATTTTGGCACTGAAAATTTTATTTTTATTTTCTGTTGGTACCAAACTCCATCCAGTCTCCATCTTGCTGAAGAACAATTGCTAAGTGCTCTGGGAGAAGCTTGAGAAACACGTGAACTGCCTGTCCAGGTGCTCTTTGAGAACATTCTTGATGAATGAGACAAGATGACTATCTAGATGGGAAGAGATGTCCAATTGGGGCACTCATAATGGAGATACTAGGCAAAGGGCTGCTTTCAAATATAGAAGGGGGGGAGGAGGGTGGGTGGGGGAAGGTAGAGGAAGTCTCTGATTTTGAAATAGGGTATTGAATAATTCAGAATGATATGTGACTTTAGATGACGTGGGCAGGCTGGCAATCTGGAGAGTGAAATTTGGAAAGAAGATGGAAAAAACCTTAATTCTTATGATATTTCTTCAAGCTAATCATTTAGGGACAGTGAACAGAGTACATGTGCCAGGGGGTGGGAGGTCACAGAAATGAGAAATGCAATAGTTCACATGTTAAAACCTAAAATAAAGATGGAGATAAAAGCAGCTCAGAAGATATTATAAAAGGCACTATTTTGGATCACCTCGTAATCCTCACATCTAAGTGCCAGGTTTATTGTTCTATGGAGGGGTGGGGAGGGAAGGATAGCATTTAGTGACAATATCAACTTGAATGTGGAAAGTTTTTTTTTAAATAATAAATTCACTCTGGTACTTTAAAACTACATTATCAAGTGATGGTTGTGTGCTTCTATAGCGATTATGATGGTTATAGTAATGTGCGTGTGTGCGTGTGTGTGCGTGAGAGAGAGAGAGAGAGCATTCATTGCATGGAGATGGTGTAGAGAGAGAGAGATGAAGAACTTCTTCCTCCTCTCAAAGAAGAGAGAATTTTAATACCATTGGGTCAGATTCCAGGATAGAGATATGTCCACACGTTTTGATGGGCAGAGTTACTGTGAAATATGAATCTTTCTTACATTTTCTCTGTTCATGTCTGGGTAGGAAAAATGCCTGGGGATTAACTTATTTTTTCTCCACCTGGTGTGCTTCTGTTAAGGAAGAAAGGGATTTCCCTCCGTAGCTTGGAGTTGATATAACATGCTCCAGCCTAGCCTATGAAGTCTTACATCAAATGATCAATTAGTGGCCCAGCAAATAATGCATTCAAAAGTTTATTTCCCTTTACTAACAGTCTTTGAAGGAAAGGGAGGTTCTCACTGAGTAAGGGCAGAACCTTCTAATAGTGCCTTAAAACACAATACTGTGCATGAGAAATCTCTCCAGAAACTTCCCCCAGAGAAATCCATCTTCCTCATACACTTTGAAACTGTATGGAATAGCTTGAAAATTAGAATTAAACATCCTCAAAAGAGGTGACCCTCGTAGCTAGGAAAGATCAGCTGTGAAAGTGTGGATTTGGAGGTAGTTCGGTGGTAAGCGATTCTGAAAGATGGACTGTGCATGCCCATCTCGAGAATACCATCAGTTTATGAAGATCTCTCACTTCAGAGGGAGCTCACATGGGCATGTGAGTGGTTGGGGGGGAGGAGGGGAGAGGAATTGAAGGGGCACTGGGGTGGAGAGCTGGAACATGGGCCCCATACACCCTGCAAGAGCTGGGGACAGAAGGGCAATTGGGCAGGGAAATGATACAATCCACGTTTCCAAAGAAATAATGTGAGTCCATTTATGTTAGGAAAAGAGGCGACTAAAGAGATTATTTGCCTTATCTGAGTTTTGTTTTGTTTTGTTTTAAATCTGGATCCCTAGAGAAGGAACTAGGTGAATATGATGCATTTTCTCAAAGTCCACTGGGGGACGAGGAAGGGGAGTTCCTAAAAAATGAGGGTTCTGAGACCAGTTGCTGACAACACCATACACTTGATGTTTGCGGTGAAGGCATTTGATGAGATACTCAGCATCGCAGACACCTGTAGCAAAGTGCAGGGCTGTGCCCTCGATGGCCCAGCACCTCCTCCCCCCACCCCGTGTGTAGCCCCCCTACTCACAGGACTTGACAGTAGCACCCCTTTGCACCCGCTCCCTAGTCTCTGCTATCCTCGGGGTTGACCTCTGAGGCCCTTCCTCCGGGGCTTTGAAACTGAGATGATGGTTGATCCATGCTCTCTGGGAGACTGAACTGCAAGAGGTGGATGTCGGAACCACCTGTGGTCAGTTTTTATTTTCCCACATGGATCAGATAAGCTCTGGCGGTCCCTCGGCAGACACAGAGAGAAATCAAACAGTTATGCTCAATGAGGCAAAGATGAAAAGAGCTGAGATCATATATGATGGCCCAATTTTGTCCTGAAGTCTGGCCACCTTCTTCTCAACTTTTGTTCATGTTAGCACCGATATGTTTCTGACACTTTCAAGCAAAAGACATCAAATGGGGGGTCGGGGTTCATCACAACTTAAGTCAGTAGTTACAAATTATTCTATTGGCTTTTCTAAAGTAATGAGACTTGTTTTTGGTTGTGAATTGGGGAAATAATTTCATCATCTTAAAATTGAATTTGGCAATCTTTAAGAGTAATTAGGAGATTTTCCTGAAAGTGAGAATTGTTGTGTCAGCAAATCAGTGTCAAGCCACTAATGAGAAATTCCTCTTGGGACAGATCCAATGTGCCTAAGGTTTTCCTAGGTTTAGAAGTGTCTAGAGAAATTACAGTTTCTGAGGAATCAACAGCAAAAGATGCATCCTGGCATACCAGTTGGGTGGACTTCAAATTCTAGAACTCTAACTTCCTATATTCTCCCCAAATCAACTTCACCTCAGTAGATATCCCATGTCAAAAATGAATAAATACTTTCTTGGAAATACTTACATTTGATCTTAGCAAAAAACAAACAAACCAATAAACAAACAGAAAAATCCACTATTTTAGATTATTCTTTAAACAAATAAATTTTCCACTACTTAAATCTTCCATGTATTATTGAAAATTCTTTCTTTCCCTTTCCTGACCTCACCCCACCCTGTTAAGAATAGTGGTTCCTTTTAATGTTGATTTAGTACCAAGTGTAATGTTTTATATCATTTGATTTTCTTATGTTCAAAATGTCCAGGTACAAGGGGGAAAAAAATCACTACACGTCTTCAAATAAATCTCCATGAGAAGATTTTCCTGTGTCAATGGATGTAGAAAGAGAGCTGCCCTTGTTGTTTTGCAAACAATGAATCTTCTCCAGCCTATAAATAACGGAAAGGGAAATCTCAGAAAGGATTTTTCTAATTTGGCTGTCTTCAGGCTACCTACCCAGCATGCCTTCTTGTTTACAACTGCAAGTACAAATGTATGATTTTTTCCCCCCTTTTCACTCAAAACATTAGTTTTTTGGCTTATAGAATTAACCTCTGCCATGCATCTATGCTGTTTGCTTGCTGCTGCTATTTTAAACACTGAATCTGTTTTGTACTTTTTACCATAGGATACTTAGAGCATTATATAAACTGCTACTCCATGATCTCCTTTAATCTCACATAAGGTAAATGGTAAATTCTCACCCAAATTTATAAGCATTCAACAGAAGATGAGTATTCTATATGAAACATTTAAACATCGATAACTGTATTATTCATGGTTCTAGCTTCTAAAATATGCCTAATGATACAATCACATGACCACATGCATCCGAGAGAAGTTCCAGTCCCCTGGCCTTGACCTCCTCCCTCCCGTAGGACCCACCTCCCAAGGATTTTCCTGGGGGTGCTTCTCTTTTTTTTAATTTTAATTTTAATTTTTTTTAAATTTAATTTAATTTTATTATGTTATGTTAATCACCATAAAGTACATTATGAGTTTTTGATGTAGTGTTCCATGATTCATTGTTTGCATATAACACCCAGTGCTCCATGCAATACGTGCCCTCCTTAATACCCATCACTGGGCTAACCCATCCCCCCACCCCCCTCCCCTCTAAAACCCTCAGTCTGTTTCTCAGAGACCATAGTCTCTCATGGTTCGTCTCCCCCCTCCCATCCCCCCCTTCATTTTTCCCTTCCTTCTCCTAATGTCCTCCATGCTATTCCTTATGTTCCACAAATATGTGAAACCATATGATAATTGACTTTCTCTGCTTGACTTATTTCACTTAGCATAATCTCCAGTCCCATCCATGTTGATGTAAAAGTTGGGTATTCATCTTTTCTGATGGCTGGGTAATATTCCGTTGTATATATGGACAACATCTTCTTTATCCATTCGTCTGTTGAAGGGCATCTCAGCTCTTTCCACAGTTTGGCTATTGTGGACATTGCTGCTAATACCTATTCTCCTGAAGCTGTTTCAAAAAAACAGAAACAGAAGGAAAGCTTCCAGACTCATTCTATGAGGCCAGCATTACCTTAATCCCCAAACCAGGCAAAGACCCCATCAAAAAGGAGAATTTCAGATGGATATCCCTGATGAATATGGTTCCAAAATTCTCAACAAAATCTTAGCTAATAGGATCCAACAATACATTAAAAGGATCATCCACCAAGACCAAGTGGGATTTATCCCTGGGATGCAAGGGTCGTTCAACATTCGCAAATCAATCAATGTGATAGAACACATTAATAAGAGGAGAGAGAAGAACCATATGGTCCTCTCAATTGGTGCAGAAAAAGCATTTGACAAAATACAGCATCCTTTCCTGATTAAAACTCTACAGAATATAGGGAACATTCCTCAATTTCATAAAATCCATTTATGAAAAACTGGGGGTGCTTTTCAAATACAAACTGATCAGTCCAGAGTCCACAGGCCTCAGGACCCTGCCCTTAACACCCCAGGGCCAGATACCAGTTAACAGCCCTTGTGCCCCAGAGCCCGCTGAAATTATTCAAGCTAGTCAGTCCTAAACCTGCCTCCCCTTCCTCACCCATTCCTTCTCAAGAAACCACAGTAAAGGCTTTTGCCCAGATATCTCCTGCTTCTCTGCCTCATACCTGACAGGAGCTTTCCTGTGGGGCTCTCCCCAACATGGTATGCCGTCTCCTTTGTGAAACTGTGAGTAATAAACTACCTTTTCAATAGAAATCATTTCCTCATCTGTTGACTTTACAGTCTATTTTGAAACAGCAACCCCCTTAGAGACCCAAGGGGTCCCTCCATATTTCTAATTCCTTATTGCCTTTCTTCATAACAGATTTTTTTGCTTGAATTATTCAGGTTATGTGATTCACCTCTTAGCCCATTACTGCATCTACACAGGCCATGGTACAAAAGTACGACAGCATGACATATAATTGTACCTCAAAGCCAAGAAACGGAATCAAATAACCCTTCCACATCACTATTGGTTCCTAGATGTAGAGATTTAGTCGAGACTTGAAAATATGCTGATACTCCTATTTGTAAGGCTAAAATAATTCTGTCTGCTTTGCAATTCCTACTCTGTCTCCATTTGTTTGGTTTTTATGTAAATTTTGCTGAAAGAAATCTGATATAATTGCTCTGGGTAGTCTAGGAGGAGGCAAACATGTAAACGTTGTAGGCAAAAAGGAATTTTTTGTGTTAATATTTTTGGGAAATTATCTGCAATTTTTTTTTTGGTGCCCCTGCCAATGTAGATTTAAATACTGCTCAATGACTTTGATGGAAATCTAACTCTTCAAAGCCCAAGTGCATTTAAAAATGAGATGACACGGTTGCTAAGGTCCCATCCTGTTCGATCAGCAGCGTTTGGTAATCTTATAAGTAGCAAGTGGTCTCAGATGTCATATTCAAATTTTCAACCAAATCAGAACACTTAGTTTGCAATGGCATGAAGAAAGTGTCCTCTCTACTGTGGTCACTGATCTTCCTGGTGCGCATCACTATCGTTTCGTGCTGTGCTCTCTAGGATATTTGAACCTTCTTTCACTTACACTGAATGTTCACTTATTATGAGAAGAGATCTATGTGAATGCACCATGCAATAAATCACTTCTTCTGGGTATTGAGACCAACCCAACATAACTGTGAACACTCACGGCGATTTTTAAAAAATTAGAGTAAACAATGTGGTTGTGGATTTTCATAAAGCTCATGTATTTTTACAAATGTTTTTCACTATCCTTTATCAGCATTGTTTTGAAGAAGCTAATAATTTGAAAGGAATATCAACAGGTGCTTCTTTGGATTTTACCTCAGTAAATTTCATCCACTCACCCTTAACATAAACTTGAGCAAATGCATCATAACTGTCATAGATATGGGTGGTAGAATGTAAGCTGTAAGCACCAAATCTCAGAGAAAAGATAACTTTATTTTAAATTGGCTAAAAGATAACTTTATTTTAAATTGGCTACTGGGTTAAGATAAAAGGAAATGAAATCTCCATTCCCCATAATGTTCCAAGTTTGGAAACTAGTAAGTAGTCCTGGTATTCAGGAGCAAAATGTCTTATCAAGAGTTCAAGAGCTGATTGCTGAATTTTCAGGAATGTTGTAAGCCTGTTGTTTAACAGAAACTTATTAATAACTAATCTCTGGGTAATCTCTGTTGATTAATCTCTGTGTAATAATCCATCTCTGTGCTCAGTAGAGTCACACTGGCAGGTCAACATCAGCTATGATGAGAGAATTCACACCATAGACATCAGCAAATGCTGCAAGTCAGGGCTTCACTTGCTGTTTTGTTGATTGTCTAGACATAAGGACATGTGGAAAAACATCAATAGAGCAGATTAAACTTGAAAGTACTTTCTGTCTGTAGCCTTTACATTATAAATAGCACAAAATTTAAGGAGATGTTGTTCCAGTATTCAGAACTATTTTCCAATTCAGAAAAGTAGTCTCTTATATCATTGATGAGCTAGTAAAATTCTTCATATATCTTTGTTGTTTCATGTACACCTCGCTCATTAATGTAAATGAAAATCTTAACCAATATTCATGTCATGACTGCACTTGGTAGTCAATTGCAACCATAGGTTGGCTATGAAAACACTTTAAAAGAAATCAATGGAAGCATTCTGTGAAATTCAATTTCCTATATGAAATTTACAATAGGGTATTATATTATTTGTAAATTACCTGCTACACATCTTTGTTATTAGTAAAATTTATGATAAACTTATGCATGTGAATAGATCCATATGTACACATACTCTTTCTTTTCAGAGCTGGTTGTTAAACATTTACCTGCAGACCACTACCTATAGTAACCTGTGACATTTATCCTAGAAGGTGAGACTGCTTACAGGGCCTTTCTATGTGACAGCCTTGTTTTATACCTAAGGTGTTCAGAATTACACTTTTTCTGGTCAAATCCATTCTAGGTGGTGAAATTGTGTGTGAGAATCTTCAGATATTTAATCAAGCATATACAACTGTAGCATCCCTGGGTAGACATCAAGCCTATGTAAGAATAAATACAGTGATGGCCCCTCTTCTTTCCACCCTACAATCTGTAGCCACTTAAAATAATTTTCCCAATGTGCCTTCAAATTGTGTTTAATCCCCAATATTTGTTACTTTTATGGAGTTTTCACTTTATATCTTTAATATACAAGAATAAATAAAACCATGAAGATATTTTGTTTTCATCAAAATCTCAAATGGGGCACATATTTCTCACTTCCTCAGAGACATACCTGGACAGTAATTTAAACACTCAGATGTAGCTACATGAACTTGTGTTACTTTGCAGAATATCAACAACCTTTGCAAAAACATTTCTCACTGCTTGAGGATGGTGAAGTATTAAGGTCTTAATGTGTTAAGACCTTGCAACACTGCAGGTGGGAAGAGGATGGGCAGGAAGAGACCAGTAATACCCACCTGCTTTGTGTTCCAATGTCTTTACCCAAGGAAACAAAACCAAACAGCAATGAGATGGAAGCAGAATTGGAGCAGATGGCACATGCCTCTAGATGACTTATGCCCTTGCTCTGCAGTCCATAAGGGGTGCCTGTAACATTCTCCCGGTCCCTAGGGTTCTGCCAGACTTGAGAGAGAAACCAGACTCTTCCTCTGCCCTGCACTTGCACACTCAGCTAGTGTCAGTCTTCTGGATGAAATCTTCAAGACACGCTCACCAGGGAACTAGATGGGAAAGCATCACATACAGGTAGTACCAGAGGTCAACACGTTCAATGTCTTCCACCCTCTCCTGCCCTTCTCTTTCTTCATTGCTATGAAGCCCCTAGGTTTTATGGGTTGAAGAAAGTGTGCTGTAGTTCATCCTAGAAGTCCAAGCTGCTTGGATTTCCGGCTTTTTTTTTTCCCCAATATAGACAATTCACTGGGTTTACAATGAGAATGGCCTCTGTTCTGGTGATTTGATTATGTTGACATTTAGTATTTAAAGAGAACAAAGGTGTACAGAGACACTAGACAATATGGTGAAGGAAAAGCTACAGAATACAGCAATTGCTGAAGATCAGCATTTTCATGCAAGGACAGCATCATTGCTTTCAAGGGTTTGTACAGTGAGGATATAGACATCAGTTGGTTCTATGCTTCTTAGAATCCCTTCCAAAAGATACACACACACACACACACACACACACACACACAGTTTTCACAATAATTTCACAGAGAAATTTAAAATGGAAATTTGTTACCCAAAGGAAATGGTGCTTTAAAAAATTCATTTTCATATCTCCAAGCATGTATTAGGCACAGATCACTAACATAAAATAAATACATAGGAGAGGGTAAATACCCAAGAATGCTCATTTTGAAACCTTAGGAAGAAATAATTTTGTTCTAAAATCTAAATTCACTGCTTAAAAAAATATTGCATCCTCTATTGCACGACTCCCAACATAATAATTTTCCGTAGATATTGCTACTGAGAACACCAGGGTCGCCGACACTAGGAGCCTCTCAGTTTCCCTCTAACTGGAAGACCCTGGGATTTGATGAATCTCCATATTATCTTTTTGCTTAGCTTAGAGTGTATCAGGGTTAGGTTTTGTAAAAGGAATCAGTGTTTGATCAGATCTGAATAATATAGAATATTAGGGGTGGAGTTCCCCATCTGTCTTAGTTTCTGAACATCCAATATTCACTTTAATAAACCCAAGATAAGGGACACAGTGTGTGACACGTTTCAGTTGACCAGCAGGACACAGGCTGCTCACAGGAGGGACCATGCCTCAGCCTTCAGCTTGAAGGTGAGTTGCCCAGAGGTCCCCGCATTCAGCCATCAGAGCCAGGGACTATGCCACATCAGCAAGAACAATTTTAAGAGAGGGACAGAGCTGTCTTTCCAATCAAACCGTTTCCTTGGATGCAGAAGACATTGACAAAGATGATTTTGCTCTTTTCTGCATTTGCAGTTAAGAGCAAAAGATAGGTTTCATTTTCTGTCTTAATTTGAAAAGCATAACACAGGACAAATTTTGGTTTCCAATTTGCAAGTAGGCCATTATTTATGGAACTGAATTTGATCAATATTCTCAGGTTTTTGGCACTCACCACAAATTCCCCAAATTCTTTTTTTTATTGTTATGTTAATCACCATACATTACATCATTAGTTTTTGATGTAGTGTTCCATGATTCATTGTTTGCATATAACACGCACTGCCCCATGCAGAACATGCCCTCTTTAATACCCATCACCAGGCTAACCCATTCTCCCACTGCTCTCCCCTCTAGAACCCTCAGTTTGTTTTTCAGAGTCCATGGTTTGTCTCGCCCTCCGATTTCCCCCCACAATCTTCCCCTCCTGCTATCTTCTTCTTCATCTTTTTTTTCTTTTTTAACATATAATGTATTATCTGCTTCAGAGGTACAGATCTGTGATTCAACAGTCTTGCACACTTCACAGCGCTCACCATAGCACATACCCTCCCCAGTGTCTATCACCCAGCCACCCAATCCCTCCCACCCCACACCACTCCAGCAACCCTCAGTTTGTTTCCTGAGATTAAGAATTCCTCATATCAGGGCACATTCTGCATGGAGCACTGGGTGTTATGCACAAACAATGAATCATGGAACACTACATCTAAAACTAATGATGTAATGTATGGGGATTAACATAAGAATAAAAAAAAAACATGAAAAAAAAAAGAAGACGTGGTCCATATATACAATGCAATATTACTCAGCCATCAGAAAGGATGAATACCCAACTTTTACATCAACATGAATGGGACTGGAGGAGATTATGCTAAGTGAAATAAGTCAAGCAGAGAAAGTCAATTATCATATAGTTTCACATATTTGTGGAACATAAGGAATAGCATGGAGGACATTAGGAGAAGGAAGGGGAAAAATGAAGGGGGGGAAATCGGAGGTGGAGATGAACCATGAGAGACTATGGACTCTGAGAAACAAACAGGGTTTTAGAGGGGAGGGGGGTGAGGGGATGGGTTAGCCCGGTGATGGGTATTAAGGAGGGCACGTACTGCATGGAGCACTGGGTGTTATACGAAAACAATGGATCATGGATCACCACATCAAAAACTAATGATGTATTGTATGGTGACTAACATAACATAATAAAATAAAATTTAAAAAAAAAAAGAATTCCTCATATCAGTGAGGTCATATGATACATGTCTTTCTCTGATTGACTTATTTCACTAGCATAACACCCTCCAGTTCCATCCATGTCATTGCAAATGGCAAGATTTTATTCTTTTTGATGGCCATTATGTATATTATATTCCATTGTATATATATACACCACATCTTCTTTATCCATTCATCTGTCGATGGACATCTTGGCTCTTTCCACAGTTTGGCTATTGTGGACATTGTTGCTATAAACATCGGGGTGCAGGTACCCCTTCGGATCCCTACATTTGTATCTTTGGTGTAAATACCCAGTAGTGCAATTGCTGGATCGTATGGTCGCTCTATTTTCAACTTTTTGAAGAACCTCCATACTGTTTTCCAGAGTGGCTGCACCACCTTGCATTCCCACCAACAGTGTAGGACGGTTCCCCTTTCTCCACATCCCCGCCAACATCGGTCATTTCCTGACTTGTTAATTTTAGCCATTCTGACTGGTGTGAGGTGGTATCTCATTGAGGTTTTGATTTGGATTTCCCTGATGCCGAGCGATGTTGAGCACTTTTTCATGTGTCTGTTGGCCATTTGGATGTCTTCTTTGGAAAAATGTCTGTTCATGTCTTCTGCCCATTTCTTGATTGGATCATTTGTTCTTTGGGTGTTGACTTTGATAAGTTCTTTATAAATTTTGGATACTAGCCCTTTATCTGATATGTCATTTGCAAATATCTTCTCCCATTCTGTCAGTTGTCTTTTGGTTTTGTTGACTATTTCTTTTGCTGTGCAAAAGCTTTTTATCTTGATGAAGTCCCAGTAGTTCATTTTTGCCCTTGCTTCCCTTGCCTTTGGCGAAGTTTCTAGGAAGAAGTTGCTTCGGCTGATGTCAAAGAGGTTGCTGCCTGTGTTCTCCTTTAGGATTTTGATGGACTCCTGTGTCACATTGAGGTCTTTCAACCATTTGGAGTCTATTTTTGTGTGTGGTGTAAGGAAATGGTCCAGTTTCATTCTTCTGCATGTGGCTGTCCAGTTATGCCAACACCATTTGTTGAAGAGACTGTCTTTTTTCCATTGGACATTCTTCCCTGCTTTGTCAAAGATGAGTTGACCATAGAGTTGAGGGTCCATTTCTGGGCTCTCTAATCTGTTCCATTGATCTATGTGTCTGTTTTTGTGCCAGTACCATACTGTCTTGATAATGACAGCTTTGTAATAGAGCTGGAAGTCCGGAATTGTGATGCCGCCAGCTTTGCTTTTCTTTTTCAACATTCCTCTGGCTATTCGGGGTCTTTTCTGGTTCCATACAAATTTTAGGATTATTTGTTCCATTTCTTTGAAAAACGTGGATGGTATTTTGATGGGGATTGCATTGAATGTGTAGATTGCTCTAGGTAGCATTGACATCTTCACAATATTTTTCTTCCAATCCATGAACATGGAATGTTTTTCCATTTCTTTGTGTCTTCCTCAATTACTTTCATGAGTATTTTATAGTTTTCTGAGCATAGATCCTTTGCCTCTTTGGCTAGATTTATTCCTAGGTATCTTATGTTTTGGGGTACAATTGTAAATGGGATTGACTCCTTAATTTCTCTTTCTTCTGTCTTGTTGTTGGTGTATGGGAATGCCACTGATTTCTGTGCATTGATTTTATAGCCTGCCACTTTACTGAATTCCTGTATGAGTTCTAGCAGTTTTGGGGTGGAGTCTTTTGGGTTTTCCACATAAAGTATCATATCATCTGCAAAGAGTGAGAGTTTGACTTCTTCTTTGCCAATTTGGATGCCATTTATTTCTTTTTGTTGTTTGATTGCTGTGGCTAGGACTTCTAATACTATGTTGAATAGCAGTGGTGATAGGGGACATCCCTGCTGCGTTCCTGACCTTAGGGGGAAAGCTCTCAGTTTTTCCCCATTGAGAATGATATTCACTGTGGGTTTTTCATAGATGGCTTTTATGATATTGAGGTATGTACCCTCTATGCCTATACTCTGAAGAGTTTTGATCAAGAAAGGATGCTGTACTTTGTCAAAAGCTTTTTCTGCATCTATTGAGAGGATCATATGGTTCTTGTTCTTTCTTTTGTTAATGTATTATATCACATTGATTGATTTGCGGATGTTGAACCAACCTTGCAGCCCAGGGATAAATCCCACTTGGTCGTGGTGAATAATCCTTTTAATGTACTGTTGGATCCTATTGGCTAGTATTTTGGTGAGAATTTTTGCATCCATGTTCATCAAGGATATTGGTCTGTAATTCTCCTTTTTGATGGGTTCTTTGTCTGGTTTGGGGATCAAGGTAATGGTGGCCTCATAAAATGAGTTTGGAAGTTTTCCTTCCATTTCTATTTTTTGGAACAGTTTCAGAAGAATAGGTATTAATTCTTCTTGAAATGTTTGGTAGAATTCCCCTGGGAAGCCATCTGGCCCTGGGCTTTTGTTTTTTGGGAGATTTTTGATGACTGCTTCAATTTCCTTAGTGGTTATAGGTCTGTTCAGGTTTTCTATTTCCTCCTGGTTCAGTTTTGGTAGTTGATACATCTCTAAGAATGCATCCATTTCTTCCAGATTATCTAATTTGCTGACAAATAGTTGCTCATAATATGTTCTTGTAATTGTTTGTATTTCTTTGGTGTTGGTTGTGATCTCTCCTCTTTCATTCATGATTTTATTTATTTGGGTCATTTCTCTTTTCTTTTTGATAAGTCTGGCCAGGGGTTTATCAAACTTGTTAATTCTTTCAAAGAACCAGCTCCTTGTTTCGTTGATCTGTTCTAATGTTCTTTTGGTTTCTATTTCATTGATTTCTTCTCTGATCTTTATTATTTCTCTTCTCCTGCTGGGTTTAGGCTTTATTTGCTCTTCTCTCTCCAGCTTCTTTAGGTGTAGGGTTAGGTTGTGTATTTGAGAACTTTCTTGTTGCTCGAGAAAGGCTTGTATTGCTATATACTTTCCTCTTAGGACCACCTTTGCTGTATCCCAAAGATTTTGAACAGTTGTGTTTTCATTTTCATTGGTTTCCATGAAATTTTTAATTTTTCTTTAATTTCCTGGTAGACCCATTCATTCTTTAGTAAGATGTTCTTTAGCCTCCATGTATTTTGAGTTCTTTCTGACTTTCCTCTTGTGATTGAGTTCTAGTTTCAAAGCATTGTGGTTTGAAAATATGCAGGGAATGATCCCAATCTTTTGGTACCAGTTGAGACCTGATTTGTGACCTAGGATGTGATCTGTTCTGGAGAATGTTCCATGGGCACTAGAGAAGAATGTGTATTCTGTTGCTTTGGGATGGAATGTTCTGAATATATCTGTGAAGTCCCTTTGGTCCAGTGTATCATTTAGAGTCTTTATTTCCTTGTTGATCTTTTGCTTAGATGATGTGTCCATTTCAGTGAGGGGGGTGTTAAAGCCCCCCACTATTATTGTATTGTTGTCGATGTGTTTCTTGCTTTTGTTATTAATTGGCTTATATAATTGGCTGCTCCCATGTTAGGGGCATAGATATTTACAACTGTTAGATCTTCTTGTTGTATCGACCCTTTAAGTATGATATAATGTCCTTCCTCATCTCTTATTAAAGTCTTTGGCTTAAAATCCAATTTGTCTGATATAAGGATTGCCACCCCAGCTTTCTTTTGGTGTCCATTAGCATGGTAAATTGTTTTCCACCCCCTCACTTTCAATCTTGGGGTGTCTTTGGGTCTAAAATGAGTCTCTTGCAGACAGCATATCAATGGGTCTTGTCTTTTTATCCAATCTGATAGCCTGTGTCTTTTGATTGGGGCATTTAGACCATTTACATTCAGGGTAACTATTGAGAGATGTGAATTTAGTGCCATTGTATTGCCTGTAAGGTGACTGTTACTGTATATTGTCTCTGTTCCTTTCTGGTCTATGTTACTTTTAGGCTCTCTCTTTGCTTAGAGGACCCCTTTCAAGATTTCTTGTAGGGCTGGTTTCGTGTTTGCAAATTCCTTTAGTTTTTGTTTGTCCTGGAAGCTTTTTATCTCTCCTTCTATTTTCAATGACAGCCTAGCTGGATATAGTATTCTTGGCTGCATATTTTTCTCATTTAGTGCTCTGAATATATCATGCCAGTCCTTTCTGGCCTGCCAGGTCTCTGTGGATAGGACTGTTGCCAGTCTAATATTTCTACCATTGTAGGTTACAGATCTCTTCTCCCGAGCTGCTTTTAGGATTTTCTTCTCTGAGACTCATAAGTTTTACTATTAAATGTCGGGGTGTTGACCTATTTTTATTGATTTTGAGAGGGTTTCTCTGTGCCTCCTGGATTTTGATGCCCATTTCCTTCCCCAAATTAGGGAAGTTCTCTGCTATAATTTGCTCCAATATACCTTCTGTCCCTCTCTTTCTTTCTTCTTCTGGGATCCAATTATTCTAATGTTGTTTCATCTTATGGTATCGCTTATCTCTCGAATTCTGCCCTCGTGATCCAGTAGTTGTTTATCTCTCTTTTTCTCAGCTTCTTTATTTTCCATCATTCGGTCTATATCATTAATTCTCTCTTCTGACTCATTTAGCCTAATAGAGCCCCCATTTTTTATTGCACCTCATTAATAGCCTTTTTTATTTTGACTTGGTTAGATTTTAGTTCTTTTATTTCTCCTGAAAGGGTTTCTCTAATAACTTACATGTTTTTTTCAAGCCTAGCTAGTATCTTTAAAATCATCATTCTGAACTCTAGTTCTAACATCGTATTAATGTCCATATTGAGTAGGTCCCTGGCAGTTGGTACTGCCTCTTGTTCTTTTTGTTGAGGTGATTTTTTCCATCTTGTCATTTTGTCCAGAGATGAATGAGAGAACAAAATGCTAACAGGGTACCAACATCCCCAGAAAATATACTCTAAACAAATCAGAAAAAAATCTGAAACCGGGGCAAAAGAAAGGGAAAGAAAGAAAAAAGAAAAAGAAAAAGATAAAAACGAACAAAAACAGAACAAAACAAAAAAAACAGAATATGATCAAATATGATCAGGCTGGTGCATAGATTGGTGCCACACATTAGATTTTGGGTGTATTTTGTTCTGTTAGAAGAAAGTGCCTCCCAAAATTTTAAGGAATGAAAAACTTATATATGTACAAAAATAAGGGTTAATACAATGAAGGGATGGAATATGACTGTAAAGATGAAAATTATAAAAGATTGTATAAAAGGAATTGATAATAAGTTGTTTGAAAAAAGAAAGAAGAGGATTAAAAAAAAAAGGAAAAGGGAGAGAATGTGATCAGGCAGGAGACTAGAACAAAGCCATACACTAGAGATTTAGGGTATATTTTGATCTGTTAAAAGGAACTGTATCTCAAAATTTTAAAGAGAGAACAACTTATATATATATGCCAAAAATAAGGGTAACTACTATGAAGGGATAGAATATGATGCTAAAAATGAAAAATAAAAATGTTTTTTAAAAAAGGGATTGATAAGATGTTGGTTGAAAAAGGGAAAAAGAAAAATTCAAAAAAAAAAAAGGCAGTTAAAAAAACTTAACTTTGAAAGACTAAAGAATCATGGTAAAAAAGCCATGAATTCTATGTGCAGTATTCCCCTAGCTCTGGAGTTCTGCTGATCTCATTGATCCGTAAACTTGGTCTTGGCTGGCTGTTCTCGCTGATCTTCTGGGGGAGGGGCCTGTTGCCGTGGTTCCCAAATGTCTTTGCCGGAGGCGGAATTGCCCCACCCTTGCCGGTCCGGGTAAGTAATCCACTCGGGTTTGCTCTGGGGAGCTTTTGTTCCCTGCAAGCTTTCCCTTTGGATTTGGAGGACGAGAGTGAAATTGTGGCCTCCCAATCTCCACCCCAGAGAAGCTGAGAACTTGGGGCCCCGCTCCTCAGTGCTCCCCCAGATAAAAGCAGTCAGTCACTCCCGTCTCCCCGGTCTCCGGCCGCGCTCCGTGTTCACCCGGCCTGTGACTGTGCATTTCTATCTCCGGCACTCGACCCTGTTTGGAGTCTCCAAACCCAGCAGATCCCTGCGGTGTCCTCCCGCGCCACTCCTCCCCGGGGGGGAGGAAGGGGATCTCCCTGGATCTGCCGCTTGTTGGGTCCCTGCTGGAGGAGCAGGGGCCCGACTGTGCGGCGGATCACGGTTTATGGCAACCCCAAGCTGAGAGCCCGCGCCTTGGCTCTGTCTCTGCAGCTGGCGTCCCCACTCTGATACCTGGGAGCTGTGCCACACTCAGGCACCCCTGGTCTTTCTGTGACCCCGAGGGTCCTGAGACCACACTGTCCCAGTGAGGGTTCCACCCCCCGCTTAGCCACCAGAGTGACGTCCCTCAGCGGGCCAGACTTTTAAAAGTTCCGATTTTGTGCTCCGCGGCTCTATCACTTGCCAGAAGCGGCCGACAGAGGCCCCTCCCCCGCCATCTATCCTCCCGAATATCGCCTTGGATTCACTCCTCCGCACATCCTACCTTCCAGAAAGTGGTTGCTTTTCTGTTCAGAGAGTTGTTGCTATTCTTTTCTTTGATCTCCTGTTGAGTTCATAGGTGTTAAGAATGGTTTCATCCCTATCCAGCTGAATTCCTGGGACCAGATGAAATCCAGGTCTCCTACTCCTCCGTCATCTTGCTCCACCCATCACAAATTCCCCAAATTCTAAAAGAAATGTTTTTTGGTCACCAGATCAGAGAAACAGGATCCCTTCTTTATTGCTACTACTCAGATGTTTCCCTGTCCTGCAAATGGATAAACCCTACAACTAAAGATCATCCATCTGGTGGAACAGCTGCTCAGTGTTCCTTCAAAAATCCAATGATGGCCCGTGAGTTCGAGAACAGCAGTATAATTTGGGCAAGCAGGGGGTCTTCCCAGGTAGGGAAAGGACTGTGGATTATACTGCTAATGGAGATGACAGTGGTGGTCTTTTGCATGAAAATGGAGAGTAATAGCATCCCTGAGGGCTGACCCAGAAGTGAAAACTGGCATTGCCCATTAGGATAATGTTACTGTGGTGTCATTTAAAGGGTGTGTGTGTGTGTGTGTGTGTGTGTGCTTGTGTAATTTAATACTGGGAATTATGTTTCATCCATTTTAGTGTGGGTTAAACCTAATCTACGTTTACACTGTCAGCAACAGGGTCCATTTGTATGATAATGATAACATGATATTCCCAAGCATCTAGCACTGAAGAATTGATTTGTGAGAGTGTTGGGGAATAGGATTGAGCTAATTTGCCAATATTTATCATCTACCAACCTTGGTGGGCATTAAGCTTGAATATGCATGATAATCTCTTAGCATAGGATGCATAAAACAGTTGGCATCCATTAAATATTCGGATAAGGAATGCATCTGTACACTAATGAGTGCTTTCCACTACGGAAAGGGAGAATGTGAACAGTGTGGGGTTTTACAAAGTACAAAACAGGGCCAGCTCTGATCACCCCTTCCTCCCCCCTGCCCCCACCCCCACAGCTTAACCAAGACCTTGAGTAATGTCCATGTTTGTGGAAAATTTCTGGTCAACACTAATGGTTATTTTCAGTTTACTATTGAATTCTGCTAACTTTCTCTAGAATCTCTGGACAAGAAGAAAAATATATATATATAACCACTTTTTAAGTTGAATACACCCAAAGATGATTTGCTTCAAAAGCCAGACCCTAACATTTGTTTAAAAAATAGTGAACTGATTTAATTATATATACTTTATCTCATTATAACCTCATTTAATGCTCAAAAGTTGAGAAAAGTGCTGTAGGGCAGTATTTTCACAGGTTAAAAGCAGTGTAAGAGACACAAAGTGGTTATCCTGGTCTGTGCAGGGGCTCCCTGCAGATCTAGATCCCAGTCTTGGGTCCTCTGACCCTGAGCTCTTTCCGTGATAATACAGGGGCCCCCAGGCAGCCATTTTTGGAAACAGTATTTTGTGGTGCACCAAATACAATACGGTGTGCCCTGAACATCTGAGAAAGAGAAAACATTTAAAATGTGAAAGAGATAATGCCTGTCAGTGACAAAGACAAATGAAACACTTTATTATAAAAGTGTAATGGGGTAAAAATGAAAAATTTACTTATTATTGCATAGCTCAATAACCTTGTTAACAAAATCTTATTTGCTTACTGAGATCCTCTGCACCCTGACAGGGAAGACAGCGGTGGGCAGAACGAGGTCCGTGGAAAGATGCCGAGGGAGGGCACGCGGTTCAGCTCTTCTCTCTGGCTTCTGGTGCCTGAGCATGGCCACAGTGGTGTCAGAAGAACAATTAAATAATTCAAAGTCACTGAAGCCAGAAAATCTGCACACTCTAAAATCTTCAGCAGCTTCCAGACTCTACATAATCATCATGGGCTTGACTTGTGTTCATCTGTAAAATGAAGGAAGTGTCTGAATAACTTTGTGGATCCCTGTAGATTTTATGTGGAATTGTGGCTTTTTACACACAAGAGCTGGGTTCCCATAGCTCTGAAGTCTTAGCCCCCGTGTCCGTGGAGCTCTCTGTTCTGGGCTCCTTGGCCCTCATGTGAATGCAGCCCAGGTGGCACAAAGGTGATCTTGTTTTGTAAAATGCAAGACTAATCATGCTGGCAATTTAAATCTTCTAGTATCTACCCATTATTATCAAGATAAAGGAAGACCAAACTCCTCAGTGTGATGCTATACATGTCCTTCCAATCTGCTGCTTGGACCTCAGCTCGGGCCACCACCAGCCCCTCCTCCACACCTTCATGGACTGCTCAGGATCGCCCACTGGAATGGTCCCTCTGCAGTGCGCCCCAGCATCCCTGTGTCCGTGCCTGTGCCCGTTTCTGGGGCTGGGACCATATCATCCATGGCCAGGGGCTAAGCTCCTCTGCTTTGGGATGCCTTTAGCACCGTGAAGAGAACAGCGTTTGCCATCTGTCGGACCTGGTCTTAATTCCCAATCTCCCCACTTATAAACTGGACACGCCAATGAATCTTCCTAATCCCTAGCCCCCTTTAAATTGTGGATAATCACACTTAATGCAAATAGCTGTTGTTGTAAATAAATATTATAATGAGTGCAAGGCCTCTAAGTCTGCCTGGCACATAGAAATCACTCAGTAAATAGTAGATGGTGTATTTATTGCTGCCTCAGACTCAGCTCAAGCCTTCCCTCCTCTGGAGACATCCCCCTAAATGTTTCATCTCTCCTTACATATCACCCGAACCCATCTATTTTAAATAACCTCTAACATGTTCTTGTTCAACAGCATCTGTGCTATCACTTCCCACTACACTGAGAGATTACTGAGCCATAGATGTATTTTATGCCTAAGGACCCCACATAGAACATGATGCCTATATCAAACCTAAAATTTATTGTTGAGGTAGTGACTGAATACATAGGATTAAGAAAAAACAAGATTAAATATGTACTCCCACATTGGTAGATAATATTGTTTTTAAACATTTTATAGTATTTTAAATACATTTTTAAAAAATATACTTTATCCTCAGGCGTTTTTGGGTTTTTTTGTTGGTGGTGGTTTTGGGGGTTATTTTTTGTTTGTTTGTTTTGTTTTTTTTTCCAGTTTGCACTAAATTGCTAAGGTGAATACTCAACAACAACAAAAAAGAAACCCCCAAAACAAAACAAAACAAAACAAAACAAAAAACACATTCCCAGGACCTGGAGTGAATATTAATTGTTCAATTTTCTGCCTTCTACTAGAATTAGCTGCATTTATTTCTTTCTCCCTCACTTGCTCATAAACTCTCAGAAGACAGTAACTCAGTTTTTATACAGCTCTATATTCTTCACAAGTTCTTACACATTCTAATTCTCAACTAAAACATTTATGAAATGACTCAACTGATTGAATAAAGGATAAATGATAGAAGTATTATATATTAGAAAAAATAGAATATTTGCCTATAACTAGCTGACAGATAACTAGTAGCATGCTCTTGGTTTATCTCTTGTTAAAAATCTTTTGGAAGTTGTAGAAAAAGTAAAACTTACCACATACTTTTTTTTTTCTGCCTACAAAGCCAACAGCAAACTATCCTATTCTTTTATCAGGAAAAAGTATTCATAGTGTCACTGTGGGAGTAGATGCTTTTGTCTTTCCAGGATTTCTAGTACATAGGTCACATGCTGAGGAATTATTTTTCTTGATTTTTATCGTGGCTTCCTTGTTAGGCACCAAGAGGAATCTTTATAGACAAAGCATTTAGGTTTTTTTCTCCTTAAGAACATGTCTGCAGCAGCTATTCTTAGAAACCTTTGTGGGAAGCCGAGATCTACCTCTGTGGAGAGTGAGTCACCACTGCTTCACTAATTATGCATTATTTCTATTGTAGATTATGGATCTAAATATCTACAAAACCAAATCCAAGGAACCTGGAGGCTAATTGGGCTGAAAACATCCCTTTTGCTCAAGCTTGAAGGCAGGAAATATGCAGTCAATTAAGCTCTAATGGGCAAACCCAGCAACCAATGCTCCCCTCTCCCTGCAACAGCCAGGCTCAACATGCCAGCTTCAAAACAGTGTGTACCAATTGTATGCCCACTTAATTCCCAGAAGCAATTTCCTGGGAAGCTCTGCTGCTCTATTGTTGGGATTTCCTTTGCAAAAAAAAAAAAAAATATATATATATATATATATATATATATATATATATATATATATATATTTAATAATGTTTCTTTCAAGAAATACTATTTGTGAGGCACCCTGATGGCTCCTAGGGTGACTAAGAGCACTTGCCTCACAGAAACTTACCTTCTAATGGAGAATAAATAGACATAGACACACAATTAAAAAGAGCTTCTGTAAAAGATGGGAGACAAGGCGGGGATGGGCTCAGAATAGGCTGAGGCTTCATCTCCAAATTGTAATTCTGGGTTTAGTGTAAGAGCTTCCTTTGATTTCTGTCCCAGAGTCTTATGTAGGTCATAGGGTAATAGGAAACTCCAGACAGAGTGTTCTTTCCTGCCCCTTTTGCCTAAGACTCCGGGTAAGTCCATAAGGTGTCAAGAAAGCCACAGGATAGATAAGGCACAGAACATTAACTTTACCAAATGGATATTTGAAACAGTGTTATGTAAAACCAACAGGTGTATTCATTCCACCATAGCCTGCTATGTTCCAGGAGCTCTTCCAGACATTGAGGATTCAGCATGGAACTAAATCAACAAAGACCCTATTCTCAAGGAGTATCATTCATTGCAGGTGGGGGTGAGGGGTGAGCAACAAACAGGTAAGTGAGAAAACATAGAATACTTCAGAAGGTGAGTACTCTGGAACACAGCAGAGCAAGATGAAGGATGTGAGTAACATGAACAACCATCTGGTTTTCCTGGGACTGAAGGGATCTGGGACTTTCAGTGCTCAAACTAGGAAGTCCTAGCCAACTGGAGGGAGTTGTCATTTTAGGCTTGGAAGACATGGAGGAATCATAGGTGACTGTAAGGATTTGGCCTTGAGCAAAGTGAGGATGGACTTGCCATTTACCAGAAATGGAGAAGCCCAAAGAGTTATGGGAATGGTGAAAGAAGAGCAAGGCTAGGAGTACTTTTGCAAGATGCTTGTTAAAAACCCTGGCAGATATGTTGGGTTGGTAATTAAATACAAAAGTCTGAATTTCAGGGCATAAAATCAAGTAAGAAATAAATTTGAGTGTCATTAGAATATAAATGCATAGCATTTACTGCATGAAAGCCATTGGGCTGAATGAAATCACCAAGGGGGTGTAGTTTATAAAAAAGATCTGAACTTTGAGACCTGGAGACCTCCAATGTGGAGAAGTTGGGAGATGGAGCCAGAGGGAGCACCCAGTGAGCAAAAAGGAAAATAAGAAGAGAGAATCCAAGAACCCAAGTGGGGAGAGAAAGAGAGTTAGTTTCAGGAAGTGGGGAGATTTTCCTTGCCTGCAGATGAATTAAGTAATCTGGGGATTGAGCACCAACCCCTTAGCTGCATCACAGTGGCAATCACCAATGACTGAGAACAGATTACATCTGATTCAGAATCATAGGAGAGGAATTGGGGTCAGTAAGTTTGGATACTTCAGAAGTTCATGATCACACAGAGGTTGTAGTTAGAGAGGAATGTGAGGTCATAAGAGGTTTTTTTTTTTCTCTCTTTTTCATGATGGTGATAAAGCAGCAGGTTTATATGCTGATGGGGATGATCCAGAAGAGAAGGAAAATTGATGATACAAAAAAGATACTCTTGAATGCATGAGAAGGGATGGCGGGATGAGCCTAGAAGAAGGGTCAGTTTATGCCTGGTTAATGGGAGGGTGACAGTATACGGTGCAGCTTCAGGAAAATTGGAGATGGCAGTTCTCTGTTTTCTCAGTGAACAAAGATGTCACCTGGGAGTGAGGAGGTGTTGAAGGTTTGAGATTTGAGGAGAGAGGCATTGTGAAGAGATCCGAGGAGAGAGGGCATTGAATGGCCTGCAGAGATATAGAAAGACTGCTAAAAAGCATTAAGGTCAGGGCCCCTGGGTGGTGCAGTCGGTTAAGAGCCCGACTCTTGGTTTCAGCTCAGGTCGCGATCTCAGGGTGGTGAGACTGAACCCCACCTAGGGCTCCGTGCTGAGTGCAGAGTCTGCTTGAGAATCTCTCTCGCTCTCCCTCTGCTGCTCCCACTCGTGCTTTCTCTCTCTCTGTCTCAGATTAATAAGTAAATCTTTAAAAAAAGCATTAAGGCCAGTGATAATTTAAAATAAGACTGGCCAACATGGCTGTTTGTTTTACACGGATGCACGGGGCTATATGGGTGCAAGCATGGGGTAGACAGAAGATCATATTTATCCAGGACTGGTGTCTTGCCAGACGAGATTCTGATTCTTAGGTATTTGGGAGAATATATATACCAGCTACTCGCTATAGTGATGCACTGTGGCGTCTGGGACATTAAGGAGAGGGTCCCAGTTGTTAGACTCGGGGTCATAGAAGAGCATCACTGGACAGACAGGAGTGGCAATGCAATGCCTGTAGTCCAAATCTTGGGGAGGTGCAGGCATTGGTAATGTAGGGGCCAAAGGCAGGCCAGCCCAAAGTGGGCCACTTGGGCATGAACATGTCTTGAGTTTTGAGCCATCAAACCCAACCCAATCAAAAGCCCATTACCTCTTCCTCCATTGTCTGCTTATATCAGGAAGAGAGCTATTCAGAGATTCCTCCTCACCTAAGCAACTACTCTGCATAACAGGGCAACCATTGTTTTCCAAACATCTCCTTTTTATCTTCCTTCTAATGGGCTTACTCCCTTTGGATCCTCAGACCCTACCCCTCCCCTCAGCTCATAGAAGCTTCCTTAGGCTTCACTGTCTTTGAAATTTCCTGTCTATGTGGATTCCCTGTTAGTACACTATTAAATTTTATTTTTTCTTGTTAGTCTGTCTTATGTCTTGATTCTTAGTCCAGCTAAAAAGGCCTTGAAGAGCAGAGGAAACTAGTCCTCACTAACAATAACTATGATCTGATCATGGGAGAGGAACACAGGATCTTTGGAAGGGAAAGGCATTGAACTGAGTGGCCAGAGTATCATAAATATCATCAATGAGAGTGTTTTCCAATTTCAGTTTATAACCACTAGTGGGCTATGTTGTAAATTGAATGGATATTGCCAAATCTGTTTTGATCTAGAAGACAGAAAGGGTAAGAATAGAATAGAATACAACAGAAGAGAAAAGGAAAGAAAATGCAGGAGTCCATTGTACCTAATATGAATAAGAATTGTTTTCTGAAATGTGTGTGTGTGTGTGTGTGCATGTGTGTAGCTCAGTTATAATATAACTCTATTCTTCCTAATTACTTACTGAAGTTTCTGTAGTGATACTTGAGAGTCATTGCTCTAGTGATTATTGAAATAGTAATAATAATGACAAGTGCTGGGAAAAGTACCAATGAGTTGGAAGTCACAGTCTTCAAGGAATGATGGAGGATGACCTGGGCTCTGTGGCCGTCTGTGCCAGGGAACTCTTCTACATCATTGGCTGTAGAGGGAGGGGACAGAGTACAACCTGGAGTTGGCAGTGATGAGTAAACAGATACCTTCTTTTACTCTAGCAGATTGGTGAAGTATGGGAGAGAAATCAGCCTGCACTGGGGTAGGCTTCCATGGAAGTCCCATCCTCAGGACAGAGCTGCTAGTATGCAGGGGACTGCAAAACACATGTAAATTCTCAGTATAAGGATAGGAGACATCAAAGAATTTGGCACTGAAAGGTGGATAAATCTGTAGATTCCCCCCCTTTGGACTGAGAAGGGCATGTGTTTGCTCTCCCTTGCTCCTGGGGTGCATTGCATCCTTGCACCATTATGAAAAGCACTGACCTGAGGAGACCAGTATGTTTTGAGTGCCCACTAAGGGCTTGATAGTCATTATTTTATCTTAAGAAAATCAATCTTACTAAGTACCATTCCAAAACTTTAGAGATAAAGATATTGAAATGTTTTTAAGATGGTATCATAAGCAGGTGGCAGAGGTGGAATTAGGATGGAATATACATCTATGTGACCTCACAGCCCAGGATACTTTTACTAGTCCACCTTGCAGATTTGCAATGTCTCCCACATGCTCACCCACGACGTGAGATGGAGCTCTGGGGGGGTGGCTACTTAACTGTTTTTGCCCCCACTGAGCGTCCAACATAAAAATTATTAATAGTCACATGGTGCTCATCCAGGTCAAGTATTAATATAGCACAATTTATTTAATTGTTATATACCTAGACTTTAAGAAGGCAAAATGATTAATTGAGGATGACAGAGTAAGAACAGCATGTTTTTTATTGTACATATTGATAAACTGCCTATAAAGGCTTTGGAGTGGGTACTCATACCTGTCTCCAGTTCCACTTAGTACAGAACTGATGATAGCTGGTGACAGATTCCATTTCTCTGTGGCAAGAAGAGGAGGCACTGAAGAAGCTGGCTGGGTCCGATGTCATGTTACCAGATCTCACGTAGGCATCAGGAGCATCGCCTCTACTTTGCTCTCTTTGGAATTTTCAGATTTCTGGTGTCTCCTTCCTATCTATAATGTCCAAATAAATGGGGACTAAAAAGGGAACAAACAATCACCTAGCTTAGAACTCAAAACCAATTCTGTAACAATGCAAGAGATGCAGTCACTGGAAACTCAGACTCTCTCTCTCTCTCTCTTTCTCACTGTGGCTCATTTTAACTTTTTACATACAAGACTTGTTCTTCATGATATCATTCTTTGTGGCATAAACTTCTCCCAAACTCCTCCATAGACTTCCCTCAAGTGACAAGGTGGAGGGAATTAGATATGTATTTTCTGTCCTAATAAGAATACTGGTCTCGTTGCAATGCAAGTGCAGTCAAGAGGAGGTCTTGTTCCCAGGAGACCCATGAGAGGGACTGACACAGCACAGAAGGGAGAGGCCTGTACCCTTCCTGGGCTGGGTCCCCGCTGTGCTCTTGGTAGCTTCGACTTTGTGGTTACAGATAAGCAAAGTATCCCACTGTAGTATCTGTTTTCCTTCTTCTCAAGGTCAGTTGACCTCCACTGTTTTCCTGAATTCACTTCTCCTACTAACCTTCCTGCCTTTTCCTTTCTCCATTTCATAACTCAACCCTTATTAATATTTCCCAGTGAACAAAAGACATTCATTAGTATTGACAATTGAGTCATGCTCTGGATGGTCTTCCTGCCTGATCAGAGCACCTGCTTTTTGTGTCTTGTCCTGTCATCCCACACTGAGAATCCAACAATATCCACTTCCTGCTCCAAGGTACTTATTACTGAAGACTTGGTAATGTTTTTACTCTTACTCAAAGAACAGTCTTGAAGTGTTAAATCCTTGGCATTGGATTCATTTTGTGGCAGGCTTGTTTTCCCTGAATATTTGTTGCAAATGCTGGTCGTCTTTTGTACTAGGTTCCTGGGACTGCCGTAACAAATCACCACTAGGGTCTTAAGACAACAGAAATTCATTCTCTCACAATTCCAGAGGCAAGAAGTACAAAATCCAGGTACCAGCAGGGCCACATTTCCTCCAAAGACTCTAGAAAAGGATCCTCCAAAGACCCTAGAAAAGGATCCTTCCTTTCCTCTTCCACGTCTGATGACTGCTGGCAATCTGTGGTGTCTTTGGCTTTGGCAGCATCAATCCAGTCTTTGCCTCCATTTTCACATGGGCTCCTCCCTGTCTGTCTCTGTCTATTCTGCCTCTTATAAGGGTTATTCATCACTGGATTTACAGCTTACCTTAATCCAGGATGATCTCATCTAAGATCTTTACCTTAATATCTACGAAGATCCTTGTTCCAAATAAGGTCACATTCTGAGGTTTCTGGTGAACATATCTTTTGAGGGACCACTATTCAACTCACTCTATCTGTGTGGGTAGTTGATGGAAGGTTATGTGATCCCATAACTTGTTTTGTACCTGCCTATGCTCTTCTGAGCTTGGTTTCTCAGCTGTGTTCTGTGTTCATTTTTGCCATGATGTGCTATGATTGCTTGGAAGGAACTTGAACCTTTTTTAGCATAAAAAAAATATATTCTTTGCTTCAAGTCCAAGCTAATAGGGCAAGAATAGAAATGCATGCACATTTGCATGTGTACATATGTGTGCATGTATGCTTGTGTGTATGTGTGTGTACATATTTGTGTGTGTGCATATTCATGTGTGTGTATATATACTCACACCCACATGCGTATGTATAAAGGGCAAGAATAGACAGATGATGCTCTTTCAGTGCAAATCCATTAAACATTCACCAGGAAGCAGAAGCTGGGGAAACAGCTCAGGGTGTTGTTCTATAATCACTTCATTTTTGAAGCATTCTGACAACACACTTCAAACCTGAAGTGTATAGAGACCAAATTAATGGTGGCAGCATCAGTGGAGGAAGTTTTAAAATTCAGTAATTCACAGGGCTTTGGTCCTCCACACTACTTGAATTGCTGGGTGTGCAACATTAACAACACCTTTATTTCTCACACCTTATTCTGCTAATAATTCTAAGCTAAGATCATAAGAATCCAGTCAGATTTAATCATATCATGAGTACCTAGATACCTCAATGAAAACTGAAGAAAGGGAGGTAGTAAGGAGACTTTAGGATTATTGAAATAATTTCGTTCCTTGTAAATTAGTATACTTACTGGATTTTTTATAGAAATGATTTGCATAACCAGAGAGTTGGGCATCTGTTTTAGGATCACTTTCATCATAATTGACCATTGCTTGTTATTCTTCCCAATGAACACGAATTTTTATTAGGATCAGGGATTAAATATCATTGTATCGTCAGTGGCTGGTACAATCCCTGATGCAAGAGATGTTTCCTGAATGAATGAATGAATTTGAGATTCATTGGAAAAGATGTGATAATATGGACACCAGGGAACAGGCACTGAGATTAGTTTTAGATATGATTCTTTACCTTTTTTCCAGTGATAGAAAAGAAACAGAGGAAGATTATATATAGGTTAGGAGATGGTTAAGATGGTTTGAAGTTAAGAGACTCAGTGTCATATCATCTCTATTTTTTTGTATGAAGTAAGAAGTGAGGTCATCTATTAAAAGTGGGGTAGAAAGTAGTGAGATATGTGTCCAGAAGAAAATAGGTATAGGGAGAACAAAAATAAAAACACAGAGAATAATTTTCCTTAGTGATTTCATTTCTTCAAGAGTATCCAATGAATAAGTTTGTTTATTTTATTGCTGAGTTGTCCAAAAAAGTGGATATTAATCAAAGGTTGAAGATTTACCAAATGAGTACAAAAATTGAGGATAAAATCAAAACAGTGATTGAAATAAAGTACTATCAATCTCAAGGCTAGATGGGAAAGAAAGTTAATATGGAGAGAAATATAGGTGTAAGTGGGCTGCTCAAGAACCTTTATAAATTAAACAAAGTGAGCTTGAAGATAGCAGTATATTAATGAAGTAGTAGGCAATAGGAAAGAGAACTAATATGTTTATATAAAAATCATATTGTACTGAAGACATGACAATGATAAAAGAACTCCAGAATGAAGACTACATGTAGGATTCTGTTTGTAGCCATTCAAGGAGCAAAGGTTAAAGAAACCTTTCCTGGGATATCCTAAATCCATAGACTGAAATGTAGAAATTTTTTCAGGAACCAGACACTTAAAGAAAAGTGAAATCATAGAGACTGCCAGGATTTCTTCTAGTGGATTTGCCAATCCCTGATGACTCAGGGTATGAGTTTTAACAAACCCTTATAACAGAATTGGTAGAGTAGAAGGTCAGCTCAGAAACACTTGCTTAATGCCAAGACTCTCAAGGGAGGACCTCACTGGTTAAATTAGCAAAACTTGTTACACAAGGTTTAAGGTGACAAATGAGCCTCTCATCTTGACCATGCACAGGAAGAGGGGTGATCCAGGAGTTCCTGAAGAACACCTGTCTTAGACAACCACCCATGGACAAGAGAGCCTTTGTGGAAGTCCAGGTTTGCAGAGGAGAATTTCCAGCACAACACTGGAGGGGGAAAAAATTATATATATATATGAGTCTAGATGCATTGGAGGTGGGCAAGAGGAACAGTCTGACTTTACCCCCATTACCCTTCCCCCAAGGTGGCACACCTTAGGGCCAAGACAGATCTTTTCAGCATGCGGTCTCACAGGGAAAAGTGAGTAAGACCATATGAGTAAGCGCCTGAGTTCACCAGTTGTGTGGGAGGCTTCCAGAGAGGCACATTTCTTGCTGGCCCCCTCCAGAGTAATGAATCATGGGCTACATGTTTGCAGGGTGGGAAAATCTGGGAAAGCAGCAGATAGGATTTTTGGAGGGCTTAAAGGGACATGGGTCTTCTTAACTATATCATGGAACCTATCAAAAGACAATTTAACAATTAGACATTCACCAGGAAGCAGAAGCTGGGGAAACAGCTCAGGGTGTTGCTTTATAATCTAGGGAAAAATTAGAAGTTTAATGAAGAGATAGAAATCATAAAAAGAAGCCAAACAAAACTTCTGGAGCTGAAGAATACGAAGAATGAAATAAAAATATACAAATCAAGAGTATGAAAGAACATACTGGATCAAGCAGAAGAAAATCTGTGTGCTAGAAGACAGAAAGTTTGAAATCATCTAGTCAGAAGAGAAAAAAATGAATGAAAAAAATGAGATACACCTACATGATTTATGGGATATCGTCAAAAGAATCAATTTATGAATTATTAGAGTTCCAGAAGGAGATGAGGGGAAGAAATTTTATTTAAAGAATTAATGGCAGAGAACTTCCCAAATATGGGGGCAGCTTTGGATATCCAAGTCCATGAAGCTCATAGGTCACCAAACAAACTCAACTTAAAGAGATGTGCTCCAAGACACATTAAAATAAAACTGTCAAAAAAACAAAAAAACACAACAACCTTAAAAGCAGCAAGAGTACAGAAGCTTGTAACTTAAAGAGAATTTCCATGAGGATATTTATCAACAGAAACCTTACAGGGCAGGAGAGAGTGAAAGGATATATTCAAAGGGCTAAAAGAAAAAAACAAAACCAACCAACCAACCAAACAAGCAAACAAAAAAACAAACAACAACAACTAAAACGCCAAACAAGAACACTCTATCTAGCAGTTATCCTTCAGAAATAAAGAAGAGATAAAGATTTTTGCAGAAAACCAAAGCTGAAAAAATTTGTCACCACTAGACCTATCTTATGAGAAATATTGAAAGGAGGTTTTTCAAGCTGAAATGAAAGGATATTAATTAGTAATACGAAAACATGAAAATATAAAACATAAAGGTAAAGTTAAGTATATAGTCAAGTTTGGAATACTTTCATACTATAATACAGTGGTGTGCTAACCACTTAACTCCAGTACAAAAGTTAAAGACAGAAAGTATTAAAAAATGACTACAGCTACAATGATTTGTTGATAAATACACAATATAAAAAGAGGTAAATTGTGACATCAAAAATATAAAAGGAAGGGACAAAACAGTAGAGATTCTGTTTGCAATAAAAGTTCAGTTATTATCACTGTAAAATAGACTGTTATATCTATAACATGATTTAGGTAAGCCTCTTGGCAACCATAGAGTAAAAACCTATGAAAGATAAAGCACACTGCTTCAAAAAAACTTCAATTCAAAAACGAAGGCAGCAAGAGAGGAAGAAAGGAGGAAGAGAACTACAAAATAGCCAGAAAATAGTAAGATGGTATTAGTAAGTCCATACCTAACAATAATTACTCTAAATGTAAATGGGTTAAATTTTCCAACAAAAGGCATGGAGTGGCTGGATGGATAAAACAACAACAACAATAACAAAACAAAACCTAAGTATATGCTGCCTACAACAGACTCATTCCAGTTTTAAAGAAACCAACTTTTATCCCTCAGAGTCCCACTCAAGATTCTTTATACCAGTTGTTCCCAAAAGCCAGGGAGTAGACCTGTGTAGGTCCTGGACATTTTCACCAACATGGGGCATTCCTCTTAGAAAAAGCTCCTGTATTCTCCGTGTTGGTGATTACAGCTCACACATTACACAGCCCCAGGTGTAGTGGCCATCTAGCTGAAAGCACCTGAAGTCTCTTTCCTACATTTCTTGATGAAAAGATATTATATTTTTAGGGAAAAAGTAGCTACAAGAATGAGGGCCTTGATTTGTGTCAGTTCACTGGGAATTTGTGTGCTGAATTCAGTGAATAGCATTAAGAATATTACTTCAATTGTCACCATTATACCTACGTGAATCAATTTTCTAAAATGACTGTGATAAATATATTACTGGAAAAAATTGAACATTCAAGCTCCATTTCACATTGTACTGGTGAATACAAGTCCCCAAATTGAAAACAGAATGACAAACTTGTATCAAGAAACAAATTACATATTATAAAATGTCAAGAATTTTTAAGGTAGAAATTGCGTTTGAATTTTAAAATATAAGGACCTATCTTTCTTTATTCTCTTTCGAGATCATATGCTTTCAGGGTTTTTTTGTTTGTTTGTTTGTTTGATGTTATAATAATCTTTACTTTATGAAATGATGGTGATAGTAAGTGGTAGTTTTTTAAGGATTTTTTTGACAAGGTAAATAATGGCAGCTTTGTATTATATCACATTTTAAATTTTATGGGTTACAGAAACCAAAAATCTGGGACCCAAAAGTCTATATTTTTAATTATAATACTTATTACAATTGGTCCCATTAATTTAAATATTTGTCTCCTCCATGAGTTATGGAACTCCTTGAGGATGAAAATTGTGTGACCTGTTCATACAAGATCTTAGTGGATGCTTGCACACCAGGAATGCAAAATGAGGAACTTTCCAAAAGAATGATACCACAACTTTTCTCCTTTGGCTCATTCAGGGAATTATAATCCATCTAATGAAGAACACTGGGTTGTTAGGGAAAGGGCATATTATTTATAATATACTATGGTAAAGAGTTCTCTGTTGGCTTGAGTAACTGAACATCACTGAGTGGCTGAGACACTATACTTTGAGACTCAAAAGCAGAATCAATTCTTAGCTCAACAGTGAAGTACGTTCACTCTGTCCTGCTTGAAAGCTCATGTCCCCAAACTGTCCAGAGTGTACCTCCTGAGACACTGCCACTTCTCTAGATCTTCCTTACATCTTTCTTCTAGGAAAACTCACTCAATTGGCAGTTGGGATCACATAACCGATTAAACCATGGAGGTAGTGAACTGATGTCCTGTGGCGTTCATGTTTTGTCTCAGAGAGCCACCACATTTATAAACTTCCTCATAGTGGATTCCTGATCCTTGTGGGAATCCTACAGACACAAATTTTGAAGCTGAGGATGAAACATCCTTTGAACATCTTCCCTTTTAGGCAACAGGGAGCCAGCAAACTACTCCCCCTTCAGCTACCTATCCACACCCTACTATTCTCTAAATCCTGTGTATAGATCCCTTACTCTTTCTAAATCCATACTCAGATGCTGTAGGGAACATTTGCATAGTGAAGTAACACCAGTGTTCCATTCTCTGTGGTAAAGATGCCTCCAATTCACTGGGGTCAGTAAGAAACATATTTATTGCAAAAAAAAAAAAAAAAAAAAACCTATGAAAACACACCTGCTTTGCTTATGTATATTTCACAGATTGTATGAAGTGAGATATTCACTCTATAAATTTCTCCCTCTTCTTTGAGCAAAGAAAAGCAGGTTTCCTATAATGACATCAGTTCTGGTACATTTTCGCCTACACTTTGTTCACAGTCTTCAAGACTGCAGCTCCTGACGGAGCTCCCAGATGGCCTCATCCACTCCTACACTGCCTGTGGGATGAGAGGGCCCTGAGCCAGATGGGTCTACTGCACGTCTAGAAGTCATGTTTCTTACCTTCTGTCTAGATTGGTGGCATTCTATCATTTTCCTCTTCTTCAACTTATTTTTTCTGAATAGGTAATTCCATTCACATTGTTAGAATATCAGAAGTATATAAAGGTATATAGTGAAATTTCTCTTCCGTCTTATCTAGTATGGGTTAATTCCCAGAACCCCTTCCATAGGTAACCATGGTTATTAGTTTTTTTAATGCATGTGACAAAAAAGTACAAATGTATATTCCCCCTTCTCTTCAGACAAATAGTGACACAATCCTGTGCCCCTTGTTTTTTCACATAATGATATGTAAATGAGATGGTCATAGTCCAGCAAGGTACATTCTCCCCTTCCAGAATAACAGCTGCAGTTCAAAGCAGCTGCTCAGCCAGGAGCTGCACCTATACCCTTTGTTGGATCTAAATATGGCCACAGGACTAGCTCTTTGAGATAAAGTGTGAGAAGTCATACTCCCTTTCAGATCAGGAGTTTTAAGAAGCAAATACAGGTCCACCATGTTCTGTTCCATTCCATTGGTGGGATGTAGACAATATGAGTTTTTAGAGGGAGTAGGGCCAGGTGGGGAAAGGAAAAATGTAGTAATCTTTGTGTAATCTCAGTGAAAGTTAATAAAAAATGACCCTTTAGAGTTAAGAGCCTAGCATCATTTTGTAGAGAACTGTCTGCCAACCAGGAGAGTGAGAAATACCTTGATCCTGTTGATATGCTGATATGCTGTGGGTCTGCAATGGGTTAGCCTACCTTCTCCAATATAGAAATCATACCATATTCATTCAAAAAGGACTCTCCTTGCTTTTATTTCTGTCTTTGTTTGTTTTTACATTTGTTTTCCATTCCCTTACAAAGATGAACTGTGGTTGCTTCAGACTGTCCTTTATTTTGGATATTTAAGTAGTTTCTAGCTATTTGCCATTACAGACTATGCTACCCTGGATGGAGGGGCACATTGATCATTTCAAATGTGAAAAATCTTTCAGAGAAATATTTCATTTTGAAATTTAAAATCTTGTTTTAGTATTTATTTTTAATATATATGTCAAATATAGCCCATGCACTACTAAAATTAATGCCAAGTATATATAGTATTATATATATAGTTTTACAAATATACATGTACATATACATATATACAAATATATTATTACATTGTTACAAATAATACATATACTATCTACATGTATATAGATACACACACACACATATATATATACATACATATTTTATATATATGAGAACCAAATAATACATATATTATTTGGTGCTCTTTCAGAACAGATTATACCAATAGCCAAAAAACTGAGGTGCAATATTATGCAGTCCCATTTTGCTTCTTTGCAGGCCATTTAACCAGCAGCCTCAACTCTTTGAATCAAAAAAAATCTGGTTAGGAGATAAGATAGTTGTCTGATCTTTTGATATAGACCACTTGAAGTCATAGGTTTTATGATCCATTAGTTCATCCCTGCTCACACAGGAACGCTATTTACTCTTATTTTATACACATTCTGAAAATAACTGTCATGTGGTCATGTGGCACCCTTAAAAATTGAAAAGGGGAGAAACAGCAGCAAGGGGGGATTTCTCTGAGCAGGAAGAGACAGGTAGTGGAGAGAGCCTGGAAAACTATGAAAATCAGCACAGTTTTTCAAAGGCCACTTAGAGTCAGGGCAACTTTGCACTGCTATATGATACAACTAATACTGAAAGTTAGGACCCTGAGCTATGAAGGAATTATTAAACCATATTTTATAGGCTATTTAAAAGCAAAAAAAAAAAGTGTAATTTTTTTTTTAAAGATTTTATTTATTTATTTGAGAGAGAGAGAATGAGAGAGAGCATGAGAGGGGGGAGGGCCAGAGGGAGAAGCAGACTCCCTGCTGAGCAGGGAGCCCGATGCGGGACTCAATCCCGGGACTCCAGGATCATGGCCTGAGCCGAAGGCAGTCGCTTAACCAACTGAGCCACCCAGGCGCCCAAAAGTGTAATATTTTAATTAATATTACCACCCCAAGGAGTAAGCTTTGATGGTTACTTGGAAAGTATGTCCCTCTAAAACAGTTCATTTCCTACCAATTCTAAGTAAATAAAGCGTGGACCAGAAGATTTCAGGTGCCAGTAACTCAGAGCTCTAAAATGTGTGTATGGCAAGAGGTGAGCTCCCAAACCTATTGGGAAAGGAGGTTTAAAAAAAAAATAAAATCACTTTTAATGGAAGAAGAGTGTAAGTTTTCTAGTGAAAAGGCAAATGGCTTTCTGACATTTGTATTCTTCCATGGGCCTTGTTGTTGCGTGACCTGTGTAATATCCTTAAACATGCCCTTCTGACTCCCATCTGAAATAAATGATGTCCCCAGTGCCGGACTGTCCTGGCTCATTCATCAAGAACAGTATTTAATCAGAACTTTAAGTTGAGCAGAGGAGGCTCGTTAAAGTAACAGCAGGATGGAAACTCAGGCTGGGAGCTGTGGCCTTATCCATAGGCTGCCCTGTCCTTTGACTTGCCAATTATTTTCGTCCACCTCCAACCTGCTGGCTCCTGCACTAAGCACAGATTAAGCTTGTTCACTTCTGGGAGAGGAGACCTTGAAGGGACGTCCTCCAGTGCTGCTGATAATCAGGGGCAGGTGCTCGTCCTTCAGGGTCACTGCCGAGTGGCCATCCAGTGTGGCAGCCCGAGACAGCTGCTGGAAAAAAAGCTGCTAGGATTTAAGACATAGTAATGGTCCCCCAGCTATTCTTTACACAAGAAGGGATTAATTTCAGTCCTGTTTCTTTTGAGGCAACTGTGTTCTTTATTTCCTCTATGCTGTTATGTAGATGCAATATTCTTCTCCACTTTGGATTTCAAATTGTTCTTTAATATTGCATGGGAAGCAGCCGCCACATGTCTCCCTTTCCCCACCAAGTGGGTTATGGAGACCCTCGCTGCCTGCAGTGAAGTGTGAAGACTTTTGGGTGAGTGGTGCTCCATAAAGGACAAAATTATTAAAATGGCAATAAACACAGAGTTCTGTTCTCACTGAGACTGTAATAGGTCTTCAAATTTTGCAAAGAAACAGATGGGCTACAACTCCTTCCTTGATCTGGAATTAACAAATTCAACTTTCTGATTATGCTAATCTGAGGAGAGTTTAGCATAGAGCATATGTGTTTGGATTCAGGATATTTCTTATTTACAAGCAAAACTAAATCTAATTTCTCCTTCCCACTTTCTGAGGCCATTTTTGCAGATTTTAAAAAACTTGTTTGGGGACCTTGAGAAAACATTCAGCTCTGTCTCAGAAACCAGGATCAGGCCCGCATTTGTTTCACACCATTATCAAGTTAGTATAAACACATTTATTGAAATCATTCCTTTAAGAATTATACTAGGGAATCAAGTCTCCTACCCCCCAACCACCATCCTTAGTCTTCTGTCCCAGATCTACAAAATATTTTGTCAAACACCACCCTCAATGTGAAAACAGTAGTCTTATGTTTGCATGATGCTGAATGGGTTATGAAACATTTTCTTTTCTTTTTAAAAGAACTTAATTTTTAGAGCAGTTTTAGGTTTACAGCAAAATTGAAAGGAAGAGATTTCTCACATGCCTCCCATGCCCACACATGCAGAGCCTCCCCCACTTGTCGGCATCACTCACCAGAATGGTACATTTTTTTACCAAGAATGAACCTGCATTGACACATCATACCCCAAATCCACAGTTCACCGGAGGCTTCACTCTTGCTGTTGTACATTCTATGGGCTTGCACAAAAGTATAATGACATATATCCATCACTATGTGCAGCATCAGACAGTGTATTCTCACTGCCATAAAACTCTTCGGTGCTTTGCCTATTCATCCATTCCTGCCCTCAGCCCTTGACGACCACAGGTCTTTTTATTGTCTCCATTATTTTGTTATTTCCGGAATGTCATAGACTTGAAAACAGGTAGTAGGTAGTCTTTTCACACTGGTTTCTTTCATTTAGTGATAGGCATTGAAGTTTCCTTGATGTCTTTTCATGACTTGGTAGATCATTTCTGTTTAGGACTAAATCATATTCTAATGCCTGAATATACCATATTTTATTTATTCATTCACCCACTGAAAGACATTGTGGTTGCTTTCAAGATTGGAAATTATGAATAAAACTGCTATAAGCAGCCATGTTCTGTTTTTTTGTGTGGACGTAAGTTTTCAATTTCTTTGGGTAAATACCAAAGGACATGATTGCTGAATCTTACGATAAAGGTATTTTTAGTTTTATAAGAAACCACCAAACTGCCTTCCAAAGTGGCTGTATCACTTTGTATTCCTCCTGGCAATGAATGAGAGTTTCTATTATTTCATTTCCTCGACCGCATTTGGTGTTGTCAGCATTCCAGATTTTGGCCATTCAAATAGGTGAGTAGTGTATTTCATTGTTGCTTTCATCTGCATTTCTCTAATGACACATGCTGTGGAGAATCTTTTGCATATGCTTATTTGCCATCTGTATATCTTCTTTGGTGAGGAGTCTGTTAAAGTCATTGGTCCATTTTTTTTTTTTAAGATTTATTTATTTATTTGAGGGTGGGGGAAGGGGCAGAGGGAGAGAATATCCAAGTAGATGTCCATTGAGCACAGAGCCTAATGCAGGGCTTGATCTCATGACCCATGAGATCAGGACCTGAGCTGAACCCAAGAATGGGTCACTTAACTGACTGAGTGACCCGGGTGCCCTATTGGCCCATTTTTAAAATCAGGTTTTTTGTTTAATTATTGTTGACTTTTAATAGTTCCTTGTATATTTTGGATAAAAGTTCTTTATCATATATGTCTTTTGCAAATATTTTCTCCCAGTCTATGGTTTCTCTTCTCATTGTCTTGAGATTGTTTATCACAGAGCAGAAGTTTTCAATTTGAATGAAGTTCAGCTTATCAGTGATTTCTTTCATGGATCATGTCTTTAGTGTTATTTCTAAAAAGGCTTCACCACACCCAAGGTCATCTGGGTTTTCTCCTATGTTTTAGGAGTTTAGTTTGGATTTTACATTTGGACCTCTGATTCATTTTGAGTTAATTTTTGTGAAGAGTGTGAAGTCTGTATCTAAATTCTTCTTTCTTCTTCCTTCCCCTCCTCCTCTTCTCTTTCTTCCTCTTCTTCTTCCTCTTCCTTCCTCTTCTTCTTCTTCTTCTTCTTCTTCTTCTTCTTCATGTGAAAAAGACCATTTTGTCAAAGATTATAGTGCCTTTACTCATTCGTCAAAAGTTGACTCTCTATGATGATCTATTTCTGGGCTCTTTATTTCTATTCTGTCACTGATCTATTTGTCTATTCTTTTGCCAGTACCACAGGGTCTTGACTACTGTAGCTTTATAGTAAGTCTTGAAATCAGGTAATGTCAGTCTTCCAACTTTGTTTTTCTCATTGTGTTGGCTATTTGGGATCTTTTGTCTGTCCATATAACCTTTAGAATCAGTTTGCTGATATCAATAAAATAACTTACTGGGATTTTGATCAGATTTGTACTGATTTTATAATCAAATTGGGAATTACTGACATCTTGACAATATTGTCTTCCTACCTGTAAATATGGAATATCTCTTCACTTAGTCTTTTTATTTTAGTTCATCAAAATGTTATAGTTTTCCTAATATAGATGTTGCACATATTTTGTTTGATTGTACTCAAGTATTTCACTTTTGAGGTGCTAATGTGTTTTTAATTCCTAATTCCACTTGTTCATTGCTAGTATATAGGAAAACAACTGATTTTTGTATATTAACTTTGTACCCTACAGCCTTTCCATAATCTCTTATTTAGTTGCAGGAGTTTTTTTGTGGATTCCTAAAAATTTTTTACATAGATGATCATGTCATCTGCAAAAAAAAAAGAGAGAGAGAGAGATTTTTATATCTTTTTTACTAATCTGTATATCTTTTATTGTGTTTCCTTATCTAACTGCATACACAAGAACTTTTAGCACAAAGTGAAAAAGGAGTGGTGAGAGGGGGCATCCCTATCTTGTACTTGATCTTAGTGGAAAAACTTTGAATTCCTCACCATTAAGTATGACATTAGCTGTAACTTTTTTTTTAATGAAGTTTATTAAGTTAATGAAGTTCTCTTCTATTCCTAGGTTACTGTGAGTTTTTATTATGAATGGGTGTTGGGTTTTGTCAAATGCTTTTTCTGCATCTATTGATATGATCATGTGACTTTTAGTCTACTGATGTGATGGATTACATCATTTGATATTTGGTTGTTGAACAACCTTTGCATACCTTGGATAAATCCCACTTGGTTATGGGGTGTAATTATATTATTTATTTATATATTTATTCAATTTGCTAAAATTTTGTTGAGGATTTTGCATCCTTGTTCATGAAAGATATTGGTTTGTAATTTTCTTTTCTTGTAATGTCTTTGTCTGGTTTGGGTATTAGGGGGATGCTGGTCTCATACAATTAGTTTAAAAGGTATTCCCTCTGCTTCTATCTTCTGAAAGAGCTTATAGAAAATTAGTGTAATTTTTTTCCTTACATATTTATAGAATTCACCAGTGAATTCGTTTAGCCTGTTGCTTTCTGTCTTGGGAAGTTATTATTTTCTGATTTGCTTTCTTTAAAAAATATAGGCTTATTTATATCATTTACTTCTTTTTGTGTGAGTTTTGGTAGGTTGTGTTTTTCAAGCAGTTGATCCATTTCATCTAGGTTATTAGCTTTGTGGACATAGAGTTGTTCCTAGTACCCTTGATTATCCCTTTAATGTCCATGGACTCTGTAGTGATGTCTCCTTTCTAGTTTCTGATACTAGTAATATGCATCCTTTCTCTCTCTTCTTTACTTATTTTGGCTAGAGGCTTATAAATTCTATCAAATAAAGCATTTTCTCATACATCATTTTATTCTAATATTTATTTACTCACCTAAATGATCTTGAACACTGTTTTTGCCTCTTAAATCTAGGATCAGTTTGATCAAGTAGGGAATGTCCAAAGATCCTTAGGCTGTTACATTCAATACAAAATATTAATTCCCCTGAGAAAGTTCCCCAGTTGGGGTCCTAGAATCACCTGCATCAATATCATCTGATGAGTTGGGAGTGATATTTTCAGTTAAAGGGTTTGGTTCTTGCTACACCCAGGTATCAGTTAGAATCTCTTTGTTGGGGTCAGGGACTCTGCATTCTGAGCCTTCTCCAGAGTGACTTTTGGCTCAATAACCTGTGCCTTATCAATTCCTCACAACTATAATGGCTTATAAGTTGAGTCCTTTCTCTCTTCAGTCCTGCCCTTTAATCACTCAATTGGGTTTTCAAAATACTGTGGAAAATACAGCAATAGTTCCTGTAATCTTCCAATTAATTACTTAGGATAAAAAGCTTATTAAAAATTGAAGATAATTTTATTAAACCACCAAGTGTAGAGTGTAGTAGAGAGAGTGTTTTAGGATGTCTTGTTCCCATCTTCATGTTCAAAAAGATTTTGATTAACACAATGAGGTTAGTTAACACCTCCATCACTTCACATAGTCATCCTTTGTATGTGTGAGGAGAACTTTTAAGAATTACTCCCTTAGAAATTCCCAAGGACACAACACAGTATTTTTAACTATAGTTACCATGCTGTACATTAGATCCCCACACCTTATCGTCTTATAACTGCAAGTTTGTACCTTTGACCACCTTCACCCATACCCCCATTCCCTGGGTTGCTTTTTATTATCACCAAAAGTGTACAATTCTAAACTTTAATAAATCTAAGTTTTAATAATCTGCATATAAGCCTAAAAGAGTATCTTTTAAATCACTTATCCTTAATATAAGTTGCATTCTATATGATAGTTATTCCAGAGAACTGAGCTACATGTGTCCTTTTGGAAGATGAGTTTGCAAAATTTGGGGATCATATAAGCTCACTTTGGGAAGAGTTTTTATCTCCATATCCTGTGGTAGTACATGTACTTGCCACTTAAACTAGTGGATTTAAAATAGAAAATTATAGTACAATTCTTGTGGGAAAAAAATGAAGCAACAAAATTCAAATTACTCCAGTTCTGTTATTCTGTGACCACTTTTAGATTTCATCACATGTAAAATGTAAAACAGTGAAACAATGCAAACTGTGAGGAGTGATATTTTTGTTTTGTAAGTGCAAACTTTAGTAAATGCATGAAATAATTGAAAATTATGGAATTATTGGATGAAATTTAATAGTATCAGTCTTGAACAAAGTACAGTGAAACAACTTTTTAGATGTTTTTTAAGGTTCAGTGCACTGAAATTACAGAGAAAACAATTAATTGTGGCCACAATAAAATATAATAAAATGGACATAGTAAAAAAAAAATCAAATTTTGAAGAATGTCAAAGGGAATGACCAAAGTTGTTGTTCTTAATGGCTAGAAGAAATTAAATAGTCAATGCTTAAATACGTTTTTTGTTTTCATCAAGAAGCAGACATTCATTATAAAGCAGTAAATAAAATACTTGCAATATTTGCTTTCATTTCATCATTTGCTCCGATTTTTGGAGAAAAAGTCATGTTTGATGTTTTTGACAAAAAATAATAGTGATTTATAATACATTTTCTGGTAAAGTCCTTTAGTGAGTTTTGTTTTGTTGTTTTGTTTTGTTTTCTACAGAGACACTAAAAAGCTTCAAGAATCAAACCTGAAGAAATAAAGACATGGATAGTATTTTCATTTCTGGATTTTTTTTTATGTAATGGAAGCTTTATGAATCTCTGCCACACTTATTACCCTAAAGAATTTTGCTATGTGCCTTACTTCATGTAAAAGAAACTTTGAAATTAAAGTCAATAAAGAGTATTCTGTGTTCGGCTATTAATGAAGATAAATGAACGACTCTGGCTGTACTCTGTTGAACATGAACAGGCAAAGAAGAGCATTTGATAGTCATTGATAAATTGGCAGAAGTTAATGTTCAAAAACAGAAATCGTAATTTTATTCTTTCCTGTGACAAAGCAGTATGGTTATAACTTTCATGCATTATGCCACTTATGCATATCCCAGATCAATATACATTATTGTTTTGTATATTTTAAAGCTTTCTATAACTTGCATCACACCATATATATTATTCTGCAACTATGTTTGTTCATTCAATGTTGTTTGTGAGTCATCCACTGTTGATATATATAGCGCTAGCTCATTTAGTTTCACTGTTGTATCATGTTCCATGGCATAAATACAGTATTTTTTTTTACACAAGCCCCCGTGGATGAATATTTTTTGTTGTTGCCAGATTGTTGCAGCTGTGAACATTCTTGCTTGTGTCTCCCTAGGATCATTCTCATATACCTATGAGTGGAGTGACTCAATTAGAGGATATGCATTTCTTACACTTTACTAAATATGCCATATTGTTCTTCAGAATACTTGACACAGATTTATAATCCCACATGCAATGAGTCAAAGTTCCCATTGCAATCCTCAACAATAATCGTTCCTCTCAGAGTTTTGAATTTTTTCAAATATGAGTGCAGAGTGTTTCATTACTGGGGTTTGGTTTTTAGCTTCCTGATTACTAGTGAGGTTGAATATCATTTCATGCTTTTGTGAATTCAGCTTTTTAAGCCTTTGTTCTATACATCTCACTGCTACTTCTCCACACCCCCTAGAAACCATTCTATTCTTGATACTGTAATTGTACAAATTGATATTTACTTATTTGGTGGCTGTTCTGCAATCAGTGACCAATAACACTTAAAAATAAGAATAATTCATTTGAAGTTAGTTATATATTAATTAATCATGAGGTTATTAATTTTATAATTGGCCATACAGATTTTTACCATAAGATTTAATATACATTTTTAAATTATTTTTCCTTTATTTAGAGTGATTTAGTGTGTTACAATTTCTCATTAAGACAAAATAATTGAGAAATATCCATCTTTGCCATATTCTTCAATGATACAGGGAGAACTATTATCCTGGGGTATAAAATAACTCAACAACAAAAAATCTAAACAATTTAAACATACATGAGGATTTGTGAAAAATACAAGTCAATGTGCAGATCTGTGTTCTGTGTTCTACAAAATCCTAAGTTCTGATCCTGGATCAGGTCCTACTTTTTGGACCTCATTTCCTTCCAAGATCCCTTCCTCACTTGGAGGAAGCAGTCAGTCTGAGTGTGCCTCTCTTTAGAACTACCCAGCGCATGCATGTCTGCCCCCATGGGACTCCAGGTACTCCCCCAGGGCCTCCCTTTTCCTGAAATCCTCACCTGGCATTCCTTGATCAAATTAACCCCAAACTGACTAACCTCTCCCGATCACATTCATGTAATTTTCTTCATAATACTTTTTCATCATCTGGTACTGTCACTTTTTCCTTTTTCTGGCCTGTGTCACCATATAAGACATCACTCCAGGAGACCAGGGCCTCTGGCTATCCCTGGTGCCTAGAACAGCACCTGGTATGCTGCACATGGTAAATGTACTTAAATGTACTTATTAGTTCAAGGTGATATTAGAGAGCACGCACTTCTTATGTTCGTATATTAGAACCCAGCCAGAGCTAGGGATATGTACCAGTGACGATCACAGTATTGTGATGTTGGCTTTTGTGACTAACAATGCAATTCTCTTCCTATATTTGGAGTGCCGGGACTGGCTCTTAAATTGAAGAATGGTGCTGTGGGACTTGACTAATTGAAGGATATTTGAATTACAGACACACAATTGTGGTCTTTGTATGTGGTAAAGAAACATGTATGGAGATAACACTGTCAGAACCTGAGATTAGATCTTTCAGAGATCTCCTTATCTGATGATGATGCCTCTGTGGTAGGCTCAGGCACTGCTTGCAGGAAAGAGAGCCCAAAGTCACAATTTTTCAACAAATAATATTCAACTATTATTCTAGCTCAGTCTAGAATGTGGATGCTACAGATACTCTGGGAACAAAATCATCCCTGAGGTGGTTTTCTATTCATATGTCAAAGAAATAATTCAACAGAGAGGCTTGGGAGATGGTCAGTGGATTTGGACTTTGCAGGTATTTTTTGAGTGATAAAAATAAATTAAATAAAAATTGCCATCAGAGATTCATTGTTTATTTGATGCTGTTCAGAATATGTAAGTGTCTCTTGCTTTAAATGGTACACATTAAGGCATTACTAATATGAACATAACTTGCTATAGAATCAAACCGTGTTTTTTAGATCTACTAATTCAAAAAAAAAAACCCTCATAATTTGGAGAACTGTATGTTGACTCTTATCTTTGCAAACACTTTATTCCAGATGTGACTAATTAGGAGTATAAACAAGTTTGCTCAGGGAATGTTTATATTACTCAGAAAAGTCATAATTAGGAAAGAAGCTACAAAGGACATGTCTCTGGGAAAAGTTGCAGATTTGTGTGATTAACATCTTATTCTGAACACCCCCCCCTAAAGACTTTTTGTGGGGATTATCTATTATCACTATTTTTTTTTACATTCTTAGTGTTAATATACAAGCATCTCTATAGTATTTATGCCTTTATTTATATATATGTATATAAAATGATATATAGTATTTGTTTAATGTCACCAATAACACCACACATTTATCAACAAGTTCACTGAGCCTCTGAGAAGTTAAGTAACTCAAGAAGGGCATGTTTTCTATTAAACCAACTAACTAGAAGTCATGACTTCAAACTCTAAAACCTGAAATATTTTTATACATATTTCTGAAGGCCTTTGCCTGTATGTAGATTTTGTTGTCCATCTAAACTCATGAGAAATTGGAATCTCTTGGTATTTTCATTATTATTATAAAACGAAAGCATAAAATTAATAGTTTAATCATGCCCAATATTGTCAATGTCAGTTGAATATAGGGACGCTCATAGGCTATATCTAATTAAAGAATTATTCAGACCAAGTGGTTGCTGCCTAGTTGGCAGCATCTCATCTATATTTTGGAAACCTCACTAAATACAATCAATTTTGTGATGGTAAATTGGTGGTAATAATCTATTAGAGCATCTCTAGGTATAATGTAGGTAGATGTTTAATCTTCTAACCTGAATTCATTAGGGCCTTCACCTCTCTATCCCATGAGTCAGATAGCTCAACCCATGAATTGTAACTGATGGAGTAGTTGAAGGAACAAAGTCTTCAGGAAGAACTGATCATTCACCAAAGAAAGTACTGTTGTCCAAACACTCGATGGAGAACAAGCTTAGCTGTATAATTAAGTAAGGCAAACTTTGCTTCTGATTAACAAGTAATACATATTTTGGATTTTGGATTATGCACGGAAATGACTAAAAGGAAAACAAAAACGAAAACCCCTTCATTATGTTTTACACACACACCCCAAAGACAAGTATATCCCATATATAATCCTTATCTTTAGCCAGGGCTTCAGAATTCGTTTTTGTTTTTGTTTTTTGCTCTCTGTTTTCAGTTCAAAGCCACTTTCATTTTTCATGCTAAGAATTTGGTAAAATTCTGAACAAGCTTCCTACATTACCTATTCCAAAATTTCAAATGAATAAACCGAAGACACTTAGTATGTTGTTTCAGCCAATTGTGTGTTTGAAGAAAAGAAAAACAAAGCCACCCCAGGGAGACATAGTAAAATTAAGGGAGACAGATATTATATTATTTAAATGTGCAGTTTAAAACTACATATTGAAAGTCAAGGCCCATTTGTGTAAATTATTTTGCAGTGGAACTATCTAATTATCTTTTCCAGATAACAGAGATAAATGAAAATGTTTCAACCTAATCATAACAACCTGCCGTGAGAGAGGCTGCATGATTAGAAATCCAGAATGGGCCCCAAAGTTGAATTGTCTATGAAACTCACCCTTGATGTCTCTTGTGTGCTGTTTCTGGGCTCCTCTTCTATAAAACAAGGAAATAAAAATATGTTTGATTTTTTGTTTGTTGAAATTACATATTTTATAAAAACAATTATTTGGTGTGATTAATGACGGCAGTATTTTTTACCCTGCAACTATCATGGTTCTCAGTAAAACGCATCCCCCAAAGTGAATATATGCCACTTAGTTTCAAGGATTTTTTTCATCCACTGACTTCATGTCAGAATTGTTAACCTTTGTACAGTCAAAGGCAAACAGAGTATTTCAAGGCTCAGACCTAAAATATATACTGAATAAGATAATTTCATAATACAAATAAGAATTAAACATTGTTTAAAGGTTGTGACTTGCCCATGTTCATTTGTAGATATTTCAGACTAAATTTATTTATTTTTGTGTATTTATTTTGCTGTATTTATTTTTCTACTTAGACATGTCTGAACTCTATTGTCAACATCAAGGCAGCAAAACAGACTACCAAGAAGGCAAGTCCTGGACAGGGAGCCATGATCTCAAGAGCAAGGTTTGGTTAGAAAATTTTTTACTGTTACCAAATGAGGAGCCTGAAAACTAAGGGTTTTATATATGAGAGTAGAAAAACTTCCTCTGTAGGTGGAAGAAATTGAGTATATTGTTTGCCCTCCCCTGCCCCATTCTAGGACACACTCTTTTGTTTAATTTATTGAAAAACACAAAGTTAACATGTATTTTTCAATACTGTGCTTTAGAATTTTTCCAATGTCTTCATGTTAACGTGAAGACTATGGACGGACCCACGCCAGGCACTTAAACTATTGGAGTTCCTTCGGGCAACAAGACCCAGGGGCCTTCTAGAGTGACCAAAGAAGTTAGCCAATAGGGCGCCTGGGTGGCTCAGTTGGTTAAGCGACTGCCTTCGGCTCAGGTCATGATCCCAGGGTCCTGGGATCGAGTCCCACATCGGGCTCCCGGCTCAGCGGGAAGCCTGCTTCTCCCTCTCCCTCTCCCCCTGCTTGTGTTCCTGCTCTCGCTGTCTCTGTCTCTGTCAAATAAATAAATAAAATTTTTAAAAAAAAAAAAAAAAGAAAGGATTTCATAGTAAAGATTAATGGTGAAAAACAACAACTTCATGTGCGCAGCTGAGATAATAGGAAAGGCACACCGCCTGCTCTCATGAACACTAGAATATCACCGGGAGAATTGCACGGTGGCTCAAGACAGAGCACAGCTATAGTAAATACATTGTTGTTACTCCTGGCTCTAAGTTCTGCCATTATGATAATTTAACTCTTCCCTCTTTTCTTACTACTCCATCTGCTACTTAGTAGTTGATTCCCCCTCTGGAGTACTGATCTGACAGGTATGACAAGTGACCATCCTGCATATGGGTATCCGTGGGAGAGAGGTTTTGTCCCAGCTTGTCTTCCAATCAGAAGCCCATCTCATGTCCATTTGACCATGGCCAATTGGATCACAAGTGGGCTCAGAGCATGTGGATCCATAGGTCATAATTCTTCAGAACAGGGCTATACAAAATCTTCCCCAAGTAGTACTGAAATTTCAAAGTATTCATATATTTGGTATGCTTAGACTTCTCCAAAAAATTACTCAACATCTGGGGTTCCTGGGTGGCTCAGTCGATTAAGCAGCTGCCTTTGGCTCAGGTCTTGATCCCAGTGTCCTGAGATCGAGCCCCGCATCGGGCTCCCTGCTCAGTGGGAAACCTGTTTCTCCCTCTCCTTCTGCTGCTCCCCCTGCTTATGCTCTCTCTTCTGTCTGTCTCTCTCTCTCTGTCAAATAAAAAAAAAAATTACTCAACATCAAAGTACTCGACAGCTCATCATGATTTGACTAAACACCTCTGGTCTTTTAACTTGCTATCTACCTACCCACATGTTTCCTACCATATTGAAATAATTTTGAAAAGTACCTGAAGGTGCCATCTTTTTTGATAGCTCTGTTTTTACTTATCTGCCACTTTTGCCTCGAATGGTTTTCATTAACCCTTCTATTGGCTAACTTCTATTAACCTTTCAAGATCCAGCTCTAGCCCTAGAACAAATATATCTTCTTTCCTTCCTATTTAACACTTCTTCCTCCTTCTTTTGGCACTTATTCCTTGGGGAACCACTTTTGTCTTACATCCAGCCTGCACTGTTCTGGTGAAGCTTACCCCATGCTCTAACACTAAGGTTGGGAGGATGACATGGATCAAGCAGTACTTTGTATTCTCTTGGCCAAGTGTTTGGGTTAAGATTAGATGTGCAACCCAAGCAAGGCCAAGAACTCTCAATAACCTGGGACCATTTTATAGGATTATTAGGAAAGAAGTTTTGTTTGTTTTTATAAAATTGATTAACTAGGAGAATGTAAGCCTGGAGATTCTAATGTCAGTACTTGTCACCAAATGGGAAAGGCTGGTTATGGGAAAGCCAACACAAACATCAGTGACGTTAAGAGGGGAAAAGCTAGATCTGACAACAGTATCGGAGTGCCTGGATAAAACTATAACTGGATGTGAACTGTTCCTGAAATGTTCCTTTATGTGTGACAGTAAGTTTCTTCTCCCTGCCCCTCCCACCTTGGCTCAAATGAGATTGGTCTGGGTTTCCTACTCCCTGCCATGTAAAGAGGCCTAATACAAGTTGGTTAAGCCCAGCAGCTTCTCATAGCACCTGCCACATGGTGTTATATATCTTCTTTTGTCTTTTCCTGCCACAGATTGAGCTCAGGGAAGGCTGCAGCTGTGTCTCATCTTTGTGTGGCAGTGCCTGAGGATTTGTGTGTTCCATTATTGGCATCTATGAAATGTTTTCTGAGCCAATGAAAGAAAGATGGATACACTTTTTAGTTGTTTGATTAATAGCAATATTTTCCGAATTGCTAAATGTGTTCATTTCTGTTAAAAAAAAAATCAGATTCCCACAATAACTAACAAAAGTTTGTTTCTTAATCAAACCTAAGATTTTTCTCACTTTAATGTGTTTCTTTAGAACAATCCAACAAATTTAGCACTCTTTTCTCAGTAGAATATAAGCACCGTTTATAAAACTTCAGTCTATAGACCCCATTTCGGTGGTTCAGTAACAGTGAACAATTTAATAGAGAAGTGAGGTTGATGAGGGAATCAAGGTCCGGATCATGGAGGGTCTCAATTTCTATGCTAAGCAGTTTGGATTTTATCGTGTAGGCAATTTGGAGCCACTGAGGAGTAACCATGCAAAATTCGCATTTTAGAAAGATCATCTTGGCAGGTTCAGGATGTGGGGAAAGCGCCAAGAGATCCCCTGATCTAGAGAAGACACAGAGCCCCTCTGAGCATATTTATCAAACCAGAGCAGTGGTGGTGAGACCCCGAAGAGGTGGAGGCCGGAATTAGGGGGCAGAGGTAGGCGACAGGAAGAGAGGTCAAAGGTGATCCCAATTTTCTGGTTGGATGATGGCTGTTCATTAGGATTCAAAAATAAATAAATAAATAAATAAATAAATAAATAAATAAATAAATAAGACAAGTAGATCTGGAAAAGAAACTAATTCAATTTTGGACATATTAATTTAAAAAAAAGGGGAAAGACCTTGTAAAAAAATATCTGTGGGCTTTTTGTAATCTTTGTCTTTACTGCCAGGAGCTCTTCATTGGGAAGCTGGCTTGGGGCAGCTGACTCTTCTGCCTTATGCATCCTGTCTGCTCAGCCGCATCCTATCCTGGCTTGAAGGCAGGGGTCACCTGGTTCCCCCCGGCCCCGGACTTACAACACTCCCTTTGAGCAGGATGCACATCACAAACATCTCGAAGGTTCTCCTATGCCAGAGCTTTATGGAAGCTCTTATTTGGCAAATGTGGATTGCAGAAATTGGGCCATGGAAAGCCACAGTTTACTTTAAGGTATTCTTGTATGGGTTTTAAAAGAAGTTGAAAGAACGTCAAAAAGTGTTTCATTTATGAGGCTCCGCACTGAGATTTCCTTCGTTCCCAACAAACATCTCTCATTGTAACATTTTCCCTTCAGTGTTTAGTGCCAGCCACTCAGCACCTAGTGGGATGCTACAGACAAGTGGAAAGCACCTGTTCCACAAGGAAGGGCATGGGCTGGGGGCAGGCCCCAGATTGCACTTGACTGCTTGTATCTGATTTCTTCCCCTTTTGCCGATAGATGTCCCTGTAGCAAATGAAAGAATTTTGAAAAGAGTCCAGGGATGTAATTAAGTGAGACAATACAGATGCCAGAATTTAAACACTGCCAGTTTTATGTAATTTAATTAATACTGTGGAGAGGAAAAAATGCTTGCCTGTGCAGTATTTCATGAAGTGAGGAGCTGCTGATGGAAGGCAGTGATTCTGACGGAAATAAGGAAGGAGCTGCCCCATAGATGGCTCTATTTGATTAGAAAGAACAACCACATCCAGAGTCTTGTTTATTATTTTATGTCTGACATTTTACAAGTCTGTGTAAGGTAATTATCTATAGAAATTCCAACAGCTTGCCCATTGTGCCTTACAGGTGTACCTGTCTCTTCAGACAACCTTCCTAGGCATCTATGACTTACAGCACCTGATTCCTTGGTACACAGCTGGGCACTGTGAGGGGGCTTCCCTCACATGGGAACCATGGGAGGAAATTTTGCAGGGAAAGAATGATATTCTTGCTTAAAAACTCCAATATGTCGGTATTGTTATTACTAGCTTTTACTTAATCTTTTATTCAGCCAGGACATTTTGATAAATATATATTCCATCTTCCTCAGAGAAGTAGCGGGTAATGCTTCAGATGTAGACTCAAAATCAGTTTTGGTAATAACTGTGGGGATAGCTCACAGCTCCCTCAATGAAAACCAGGTAACGTGAAAAGAGAAAGAAAGTCTATGATCAGCAAAACACTCAGATAAGATCTTGATGTCTCAGGTGGCTCCACATTTATAGCTTACGGATTGTGAATAAGGGAAAACTATCTGAAATTTCAGTTTGCGGTGTGAGATTTGTCTTTGCTTAGAATGTTTCCTTTTTCCTCTGTACCTCATAGCCCTTCCCCAAACTTCCACCTGCAGCACGTGGTAAACACTGTGTTCTGTAAATGAAAAACAGGATGATGAATAAAAAGAGAGATGGGGGTGTCAGTGAAGGTCAGAGCGTTGCCATCCCTTCTGTGGTGTGAACCATATTCCTGCCTTGGGATTCCTTCTTGGCTATTTGTCTATTATCATCATATATGTTCATAGTTAATGTGAGTGTTATAGCCAGATGAATGGATTTTGTTAAAATACAGATTCAATAGGACCAAGATAACATATGGGGGAAATGGATCAGTTCTTGATAGTTCAATATATGTATGCCAAAAATTCAAGTTTAATTACATTAAAACATGTTCCCTCTATTTTAATTAAGCGTATTTAAAATCTACCCTTTGATCATGTTCTGTATGCCAGACGTTTCAGAAAATGTAGTCACCTCAGAGGGGCCATGACCAAGGTGTGAGCAAAGCCCACTGGAGGTTGTCTTGTTTAAGTGTCTGTTTGATTTACCCACCGCTGAGTAACAAACTACTCTCAAAACTTTGTGGCTTCCCGTTCTGTGCATCAAGATTCATGTAAGGCTCAGCCTGGCATTTCTTCTGCTCAGCAAGATGCTGGCTGGGATCATAGAATTCCAGTCAGAGGGCTTCCACCCACATGTGTCTCCTTGGAGGGGGCACTGCAAAGCAGGGACCCCACTCTCTCCCTCCTCTTAGCCAGCTCGGGCATGAGAGGGTTCTGGGAAGAGCTACAGCAGAAGCTTCAGATAATGGCCCAGTTGTGAAAGTTACACAGCATCTTCCTACTTCATTCTCTTGGCCTGGCCAGATTCAAGGGGAGGAAAATAGACTCTGTTTCTCAATCACAGGAGTAGCAAGAATTTGCAGCCATCTGTTGTCTAGCAGAAACCCTCCCCTGGCCACAAATTATTTATATTCTCTGATATGCAAAATATGCTTACCCCTCCCAGGGCCCCATAACCTCATCCCATTATGACATCAGGCTCTAATACAAAGACCATGATCTTGTCATCTGTGTCAGACATGGGTGTCAATAAGACTTCTCCCAGAGGGCTCCCCAGGTAGGGAGACCCATGATTACAAAGACAAGTCATAGAGAAGACACAGAATGCTTAAGGAGACAGGAACAGAGTAACTACAATACCCTCCAAATCAAAAAGAGGAAAATGGAAAGCATATATACCATGACTCTGAAATCTAGCAACGCATGTCATCAATTTCCCTTGCTCATTGAAGAGGACCTAGATCTTCTCATGAGGAGTATTTCTATTTAGCATTTGGTTTCTCCCTCTGAATGACCCTTCCTTTTCTATAGGAAATGTTCTATGCTTGCAACAGAGTAGCTTTATGATTGCCCTCAAAATAGGAGGGGAAAAGGGCACCTCTTTCCATTTTGTACTTTGGCCCAAACTGATACAGCTACCTAAACAATTTGGTGGGATTCCAGTGTACACAATTATTAATTCAATCCATTGGCCAAACATCGTGCTCATATTTTTTTGAGACTGGACACTCTCTACATGGGTTGTGAGTCAGGGAGCTGTTGGGCAAAAGTCCTTAAGTTTCTTAGAAGAAATTTGTCCAGCTCAGGAGAAATAAGCCCCTGTTAACGTTTTCCAAGATCTTAACAATGGGTTCCACATTCACATCTTTGACTTGACCTTAACCTGGAGGCCATGTGCTCCTAGCAGCCTCAGCCTTCGACCTTTGCCTGAGTCACCTTTTACCTTGAGAAACGTTTGCCAACTGGACAAGTTAGAAATGAGAAAAATGTTTTATTTTCCAACCTACCAAGACTGTAGTTGGAATATTTCCTTTGAATTCTGTGTAAAAACCAAACATTTTATTTTCAAATCCCTCTTTCCCCACATGTTATCCTTGAGAGTTAAAAGGAGGCTTCCATTACTTCCAACATTCTGCCTGGACCTCTCGTGTTCTACCTCCTCTGTTTCTCAAATACCAGTTTGCCAAAGGCTCCACAAGCAGAGCACAGATCACTTTTCCAGGCTTGAATGGCAGTTTTCTCACTACCTTTCCAGTCTACACCAACAAATTTTTCAATACTCTTCAGGTTTCTACCCCTTAGAGCCAACACCATCTGAAGCATTCCACTGCTAATATTATATTCTATTTCAATGTTTCTCTTGCTGTTTGACAAAGCACTTGAAGAGGCAATTGCTTAAACAATATTAATTTATTAAGCTACAATTCTTTGTGTGACCAAATAGTTCTGCTTTACATGGTGTCACAGGGAGTGATGGGATGCCTAAGTTTCCAAAATGTTCTCGCTTGCATGGCTGGTTATTGACATTGATCTCTGGCTTCAGTTCAGCAAGGGCTATGGGCTGGGGCTTTGGTGCTCTTTCATGATGGTTTCTCCCTGTAGGATCTTGAGCTTCATGGTGCCATGGGGGCTGGGTTCCAATAAAGGACATTCTAGGAGGTGAAAACAGAAGCTCTAGATCTCATAAGACAGCCTCAGAAGTTACAAAGCATCATTCCAACCACATTCTCTTGACTGGAACAAATTGGGAGCAGCCCAGAATCAAAGGAGTTAAGCTAGAGTCCACCTCTTAATGGAGAAATGACAAGGGCAATGGAAGATATGGCATGGCCATTTTAGTAACACATGGGGATTTTCGGAGGGGGGTGATGGATTTGTCATGGAAGAAGACATGAACCTTGAGGGGCAAAGTGTTATGGGTTGAACTGTGTCCCTCCCTAAATTCACAACCTTCAGTAACTCAGAAAGTGGCCTTATTTATGCATAGGGTCATTGCAGATATAATTAGCTAAGACAAAGTCATATTGAAGGAGAGTGGGCTCTGTTCTTATAAAAAGGGGACATTTGGACACAGACATGCTCCAGGGGGAATGCCATGTTCAGATGAAGACAGACATCAGAGCGAAACAACAGAAGCCAAGAACTGCCAAAGACGTCAGCAAACCACCAGAAGATAGGAGAGGGGCCCAGCCCAGGCTGTCCCTCACAGACTCAGAAGGAACCAAGCCTGCTGACACCTTGATCTTAGACTTCTGGTCTCCATAACTAGAAGAATAAATTTCTGTTTAAGCCACCCAGTCTGTGTACTTTTCCTGGCAGCCCCAGGAAACTAACACGAGCAGCCATGGGCCCTTTGTTGAGCCTCTACCCTGGTAGGTAAAACAAGAATAGCAGAATTCCCTTCAGTTGGAATCCTTTGAATGCTTTAAGGATCCAGGCTAGAAGTAGCAGTATTTGCCCAGAAAAGCAAACACTCAAATATTTTCTTTTCTGAGGCAGTTTCTGCCACCTTTTATTCCAAAATTTCATGTAGTGCTATCAGGAAACAGGTGTGTGTGTGTGTGTGTGTGTGTGTGTGTGTAGTGTTTTCCCTCTAGATCACAAAACATAGCCATTCTCAGTGACCTACATTGGAAAGACTTTTTTTCCTTGGCACTACCGGTATTTTTGTTTTAATGCTGTATGTTGCGGGACTAGTCATCAGATCTCAGTGACCTCTTCTATAGAGAAAACTCCAGAAAGCTGGGATTAACCAAGCAGATGCCATTCACACCCAAATCTCTAGGTACACAGGTAACTGTGGTCAATGTCAATTTTGCAAAGAACAGGAATTTCTGGACTGTTTTATTCTGGGTTCCCAGGTAGCTGCTTCACTAGTTTACCAAAGTACTGTAGCTACCTCACACCAGTACAACCGCTCAGACTCCAGTATAGATGCTGGAATGCCTACGAGTAGATGACGAAGATAGATCTGTCTATGGAGGATTGAAATGTGAGCGTCTGCTCTAATGGCACTAAGAAGAATTAGACTCATCAACTGTAGTGATTCATAACGACGGCTGTGTTTGCTCTTAGAATATTAAGGGAATCAACCACCCACTTAATGGCCAAAAAGGACTCTTTTTTTTTTTTACACCATACAAGTCTTTCTCGTTCTCTCGATATATAGATTTTTATATAGATAGATATATCCCCAAATGGTCTCACTGGCTCAAACATAAATGTAGCAAAGAAAAATTAAAATGAGTAATATCTTTGATTAATGCTAGTTTCTTTGTCTGAACTTAGGAGCATAAATATCCTTTTATAAGTAATACTGTCTGCAAATAAGATCAAATTAAATTTCAAGGCACTTTGTTAATGAAAAGTATCGATTTTTATAGTGTTTGGGTGAAACCGTTGCCAATTTTCAATCTAGTTGATATCCTTTTTAGCAAGCAGTGCTTTGTCCTTGAATACACAGTTGTCTCCTCTTCCTCCTTTGCTGGCTTCTCTCTGCCTCTTCTCACGCTCTGGGCCTCTTCTCTTTTCCCTTTCCGTTCCCTTCCCTCTTGATCTAATTCATTCCTACACTGTCAGTCATAACTTTGAGACAGATGACTCCTAAATCATCTCGATTAAGTTGAGGCCACCCTTTCCAAAGTCCTTGCTCAGACAATCTACCTTTTCCAATCAAACTCTTTCCAGAGTGGGCTTCTTTCACTTTTTTTTCCCTTTCTGTTCTGACAGCTTGCAGCCTCCCTTCCCCGAGCCTCCCTTCCCCATCCTTAATGGAACAGAAGATTCAGGTCATCTCTCCCGAATCCTCCCAGTCCATTCTGACTCACATGCTTTCTTCCTCTTGCACACCAGAACAGGTCTGCTGTTCATACAGACTGGCCCTGCTCTGTCCTGGGCAGGAAAGTTCAGTGACTGGATGTGATATTTTGAGGGGGTGCATGAGGTGAGGCAGGGTAAGTGAGGGAGTGGGAGGGGAAGCAGACATGGCCCACCCAGTATGACCCATCAAATCAACTCTAACAATGATTGGGGTGACACGTGTCTCTGAAAGATCACATAGATGCATTAGATTTAGCTTCACCATTCAATTAAATACTAATCATACACCACCATGTGACACCTCATGTCTTATTGAAAATTTCCATTTAAATCTTGTGTTCTTACTTAGCTTCTGTGGGTTTATATTTGGTCTTTCCAGCTACACTGTAATTCTCTAAAGATAAGATGATATCAAAGTTTTCGAATACCCTTAAGAGGGTCTAGATCTGTGGGACCAGTGAAACAAAAAAATTCACCCGGAAGATATTTTAAACAGTTGCTACTTTGATTTCATCAACCACTAGAACCTTTTAATTGATTTGCAATCATAACTGAAACAGAAATAGTACCTTAGACTAAATGAGTAATGGAGGTGAGCAAAAAAGAATGAACTGGAAAAACGATCATTTGTGAATTTTGAGCCCAATAGTTAAATGAGTGTGCAGAAACCAGGAACTTCTTTATGGTCATAAAAAAAAAAAAAATGTCTAGAAATAGCTCAGATTCTCCTCTTGAGGTAACCCTCAGGAAATGCCCTTGGCAACATGTGACAAAGATAGTGATTTAACCTCATTCCCCAAGTAGAATATGATTTCTAAAGAAAGCACCTTCAAAAATGTAATTTGTATTTGAAAATAAAGCACAGAAGTAACTTGCTTGACAAATAGCAGAGCCTTTGTGTGCTCCCGCCGCTGATGTCCAGAAACAAAGAAACAAAAAAGTTATTAATCAGCTCAAAATGGAGACATTGTATCCTTTGAAAAACCTTCCTATAGAGATCATTGTACTAGGTTACAACTTCCGTTGCTCTCCCAGAGGACAGAGAGCCTTTGAAAAATAGACGTGAGAGCAAATTTCACCGTTTCTGCATATTCTCTTTTTCCATTTTGTTATAATATAACTCATTTTGTTAAACTGACCCCATCACATGGTCAGTTTAATAAAATGAGTTATATTATATAGTCAGCATAATAATAGCCTACTTGAAATTAATTATTATTGACCTACCTTGACTAAATAATTTAGAAACGGGCCCAGCGAGGGACAGTGACTAAAATCAAAGGCTTTTTCAAGAAAACAGAGAGAATGGGAGTGAACTGGGAGGTGCTAACCAAATCGAAGTCCCTGGGGTTGGTTCCTAAAGCTGAGAGCAGCCCTGCTTCTATTTCTCCTCTGCTGGCCTCCTGGACTCCTGGATGGACGAGGCCAGGCTGGGGCCTCAGAGCTGCGCCTCTGACACCTCCCTCAGCAGATACTCTTAATACAGCTGCCAGCACTTCTGAGGTCATTTCCTGTTTTCGTTACTTGAGAACATGAAGGATTGCTGAGTAATTATGCAAGGAACATGTACAACTTGGCTCTTTTATTAATATTATTATTTTTTTTACTTTGACCATCTGTGGGGCTGGAATTCCTGCTGTAATCACAGGTTCAGTGGGCGGTGCCACAGTCCAGAGAGTCACGCCCCATCTCAGAGGCTCGCTGCATATCAGGGAAGCCTGCCTGGAGGAGAATACCACAGACCTGCCTGTATGCAGCCTGAGGCCCAGGGACTGGATCTTCCATTTGAAGTCTCATAAAACGTGTTTTGGGACCTGGAGAGTTTTGATGCATAAATCTCTGGCACTGAAAGTTCAATCTTATTCTCTTGACTCTGGAGTTATTTCAGGCCATATATCACTGCTAATATTCTCAGTATGACAGATGATGTGAGTGAGGGGCGAAGGAGGGGAGGACAGCAGTGAGTTCACACGTATGAAAAAATTGTAATTCTACCTTAAGTGGCTACACTTTCGCCTCAGGGGTTAATTACTCTAACAACCAAAGAACATGCCCAGAGACCAAAACCATATCAGTGGATTGTGAAATCATCGCTGGAAACAACCAATGCTGGAGCCCTCTCCGCGCCAGCACTTGGGGCTCTTGTTGCTGGAAACTCTGCTGGAAAACCTCCAGAAATAAGGAACTTACCACCTCCCAGACCAGCTTATTCCCACTGAAGACAACACTCCGCCTTCTAAAAATGTTTTTCTTATGTGAAAACAAAACCTCTCCCCTCTTCAAATTTCACTCCTCCATGAGACAGGGATAAATTCTTTATTTTTTTTTTATTTTTTTATTGTAATGTTAATCCCCATACATTACATCATTAGTTTTAGATGAAGTGTTCCATGATTCATTGTTTGTGCATAACACCCAGTGCTCCATGCAGAACGTGCCCTCCTCAATACCCACCACCAGGCTAACCCATCCTCCCACGCCCCTCCCCTCTAGAACCCTGTTTGTTTTTCAGAGTCCGTCGTCTCTCATGGTTCGTCTCAACAGGGATAAATTCTTAATGAGAACATGAAACTTTCTTGAAAACACAAAAAATAAAATTTGGTGATAAGAGAATGAGTAAATGGCTACCGTAAAGGAACTCAATACCTTGCTGTTTTAACTGGAAATAGCATTCCCAATGAACATCAATATCTCCTAATGAGGATTTATAATTTTTTTCAAAAGACTGGTGTCAGAAATAGAGGCGGGTGAAAGAAACATCTCATATCACACATGTTTTATAGAAGACTTAAGTGCCCCTGCTCATGTATCACATCCACAAATTTAGGAAAAGTGCATGAGGAGATTTTTATTCTCTCACGCAGGGCTTATTAGCTAGTCCTTGCAGAAATCGCTTTCCTTGATTTACATATTAGAATAATACTGTTTCAATATTATTGAAATTCACCTGAAAATGTGTTCTTCCTCCGGGCTCCTTTAAAATGTCTATCTTCACTCTCCTGGCCATGAACTCTCCCTTTTACGGTTCCCACTCCAAAGGGGCAAAGTCAGTATCTATAAAGACATCCCCAAGGGTCCCCGCCACCAATACAAATACCCACAAAAACCCACTGTAAAGGGAATAAAGACAAGAGGTAGGGTCTAACAAATTTCTTTTATTCCAGCTGTCTAATTTTCATGAGTTCTGCCAAGATTCTGGCTAAGTGTGGCCCCTTTATGGCAACTGCACATCTTCAGAACTCTGTGAAAGTATGATCCAAATGAACTCTTGTTGCCCTCCTTCTAAGAACATCCTGTGCTTAATGGTTCAGTTTTTTAAGTACACCCTAAAGAGCACATCTTAGGTTTACAATTACAAAGGTGGGAAATAGGTTTGTAAGTAAGTGAGGTTACTGTAAGCTGGTAACCTCCATACCAGCATCAGCAGCACATGGAAACGCAGGAGAGATGCAGAATCCAAGAGCCTACTCTGGACCTCTCACGTCAGAAACTGGGTGCAGCCCAGCTGTCTGAGTTTAAACAGACTCCCCAACCCCCCCCCAAGACTCTGATGCACCCTGTCTGGGCCACAGGGAGATCGCAAAAAAAGGCTTTCAAATGAAGTCTGAACCACCCTTTCCCCAAAAGGTAGGAGTCATGAAACTCACAAAAGCGCAGGATTCTCCATGGAGGGTGCTAAAATTGAAAGTTGCAAACCTCACTGCCAATTGCCAAACTTCAAATTTAAATTCTCAATCTTAACTTTATGATAACAAAGCTTGCTGTCTGTGGGAATAATAGGATGTAGTTAACTGCCCTCAGTGACAATACTTCATCCAGGCTTGATGGGGCAATTTGAAAATATCATTAAAGAGACAAGTTGCACAATAGAGATGGCAAAACTGTGATTATCTTTGGAGATTAAATCCCCAAACACCATGTGGCTCCTAAATGTGTGTCTCTTATTGATTTAAAACTCTTGACTAATAGCTGAGTTTCCCAAATACTGTTCAGATACACAGTTGTCTATTTCCACACACACTTTGTAAAGAGTTTTAAAGGCATCTCAAAATCTTGAATGTTCTTAAAAACCACTGTCTGATTCAGTTCTCTTCCAAAATGAATACAGCTCTTTTCCTTTCTCACTTTAACACAAACTAACAGCAGCCGCAGAAGAAAAAGAAGACAGAAGAAGAGAAGCAGAGACAGGAGGAGGAGGAGAAGGAACGCCAAGAAGGATGCGGTCTAAAAAATATAAGAGTACAAAGAAGGTAAAATTTACCTGAATTCCCATAGTTTAGAGAAAAGCACTGTTTCTTGTTTTCACAGCTTCCACACAGAGAACTAGATGAATAAATTAGTGATAAATGAGTAACACAACAAGTGCTCAAAATTGGAGTCATCTTATACATGCTGTTCTCGAATTTGCTTTTGCTTTTCAATACATGTCAGAGACATACTTTAAGTTAATAACTGTATCTACATTATCATTTTTAATTGTTACACAGTGCTCCATTTTCTACATATGACATATATGCCAAGATTTATTGACTAAATTTTATAATTGTTTTGCTGCCAGGACTGTGCCCAGCTACTTCGGTGCACCTCTGCACCGTCCGTGGGAAACGTCACTAGAAATTTGACTTCTAGGTCAAATGATATGTTACCTTTAAATTCCCATGTATGTTGCCAAACAAATTTTCAGAAAAGCATACAATATCCACTCCTCCAAAAATGCAAAAGCATACACATTTCTCTAAGCCCTCAGTTACATTTGGTTCTGTCAATGTTTTAAATTTTTAGCAATTGAATGAGCAAAATTATCTACTTTCTTGTTTTTTGAATGATTACTAATGCAATAGAAAATATTTTTCACCCATTTGCAGATCCTCTTCTGTGTTCAGGTGTTCAGTCTTTAGTTATTAATTTGTCAAATCTCTTTGTTCATGAAGGCAATTATTCTTTGTTAGGTGTCCAAAATATTATTATGGTAGTTGTCTTTCTATTAACTTAGGTTAGGGTATATTCTGTATTAGAAAAATTTAAAGTATTTACATACATTAAATTTTAAGTATCATTATTTTCACTTTATGGTTTCAGACTTCCATGGTTTTTTTAAAGTTTTTTTGTCCTAATTCACAGTTTCTTTCCTTTCCTTTTCTTTTTTTTTTTTTTTTAAGTCTAAAGCTTTGACCACCTATGGTATAATTTTATCATAATGATGCTGTGAGCTTCTAGCTTTAAAAAAATAAAATTTAGGGGCACCTGGGTGGCTCAGTCATTAAGCGTCTGCCTTCGGCTCAGGTCATGATCCCAGGGTCCTGGGATCAAGCCCCGCATCGGGCTCCCTGCTCCGCGGGAAGCCTGCTTCTCCCTCTCCCACTCCCCCTGCTTGTGTTCCCTCTTTCGCTGTGTCTCTCTGTGTCAAATAAATAAATAAAATCTTTCAAAAAAATAAAATAAAATAAAATAAAATTTACTCTGTTGTATCAATACCATTTGTCAAATAATCTGTTCTTTTTCCCCATAACTTGAAACAATATGTGTTGGCCATCTTCTCTATGTGGAGACTAATGAAACTGTATCCGGAAAACCACCTATCAATTCCTATGTGAGAACCACACAGTTTTAAATACTCTGTGTGTCTTAAATAACTATAGAATATATTTTATATATGCCCAGATTCCCACTCACTATTACTCTTTTTTTTTTTTTTTAGAAACAGCCAGGTTTTATTATATGTTTATTTTTCAGATGAAATTGAGAATTGCTTCATCAATAACAACAAGAAGAACAACAACAACAACAACAAAAAAGACTGATCTTTTGATTTGGATATAATTGAATGTGTTACAGTAGAGCTTAGTTATCAGAGTGGTATTACATAATTTTATTTCAAAATATTCCTATGTTCTCAGGTTTTTTTAAGTTGAAATTATAAATGGGGTATTTTCTTCCATAATGTTCTATAACTGGTTATATGTACATAGGAAAGCTGTTGGCTTTTTAATATTCATTTTCTAACTCCCTATCTTATACTGAAATTCTTACTTCTTCTTTATGGTAGTTTGTCTGTTGATTTCTTATTTCCCAGCTACACAATCATATAATCTACAAGTAAAGATAAAGAAGCCTACATCTTCTGTCATCTGTGCATCTTAGTTTTATTTTTCCTCTAATTGCCTTAGTTACTTTCCTTATTCTTGACTTTAATGGGAAAGCTGCTAGTGCTTTAAAACTCTGTGTGATGCTGGCTTTCAGTTCAGATGTGCGGTTTTTATCACATGCTATCATCGACTCCTTTTATCATCTGAAAAAGATGATTGTTTTAAAACATGGGGTATGTTTTTGAAAAACATGGAATAGATACAGAATTTCATCAAATACTATTTAGCACTTATTAGAATGAGCATATAACTTCTAAAGTTAATTTTATAAATGTGAATTCACTATTAGTGAAAGAGCCATTCTTTCTTGCAGTGACTCATATTTGATCATCCATTTACTACCAGTTTCTTTAAAACTATTAACTAGGGATTTTATTTCATGTTTTATGCAAAATTATCTATATTTTTCTTTTGGGTACTGACTTTGCAAAGATTTTGAGTTTGATATTTTGTTGAATTCATAAAAAATAAATGAGATTTTTTTTCTGCCAATGCGTATGTAGGAGATATTTATTATTTGGAAATCTGAAAAAAAAAATCACTTGTGAAACCATCTGAGCACAGCACATTTTTCTGGAATGTAAGCTCCTGGGAAGTGTTTCTAATTTCTTGGATGTGTTTTGACTTATTTGGATTTTGCATTTCCTTTTAAGTCAATTTTGATCATTTGTATTTTCTGAAAGAGTTTTATATTTTATCCAGATTTTAGCTTAGAATCTTACAGACCTTTTTTCTGCCCTGCCTCCCATTTTCTAGGTATCTTATCATTTAGTATTTTTTGTTGTTTTGTTTCCCCTAAGGAACCAAATTTTGTATGTGTATATCCATTTCTCTATCCCTCTACATTTCAACTCATCCATTTCCCCTTTTATCGTTATAAATCACTCGTTTTTCTACTGAGGTCCCCTGAGTACAGCTGTGAGGCTATTCTCTAACTTTTATATTTATTTTTTCTCATTAAAATTATTTTTTACATAATCTGTTATTGCAGTTGTATTTCCTTGTCTGATCTAAGTTTGTTTTTTTGTTCTTGTTTTTTCGAAGGGGGAGAATTTCAACATGTTCAAAGCGTTGAGGACATTTCGTTTCTTCTTTTGATAATTATTTACAGACTTACGACACTGCGGTCTGTACCCTACACCTTGTTCAGGCAGGAGAGAGCCTAGGTTTCCCCTCCTCATTCCCTGTGATAACTCCACCGCCTCCACGGTGTCACTCAAGGCTCCTGTCCTGGGGTCCCTGGCCAAGAAGGGGCTCTGGGCACGTCAGACAAACTGCCCCTCTGCCTCCAGGGCTGGACCTGGAACTGGGAGTGCTATGGGTCCGGGAGGAGAAGTGGGAACTGCCGCAGCCCAGCTGGGGAATCCCAAGGGGACAGTCCTGAGCCCCGCCCACAGCCCCGAGCCCTGCCCAGAGCTATGAGCCCCGCCCACAGCCCTGAACCCCGCCCACAGCCTTCGGCCCCACCCACAGCCCTGAGCCCCGCCCACAGCCCCTGCGCCCCTGACATGTGTCTCCCGAGGACCATCAGCTCCTTCCAGGGGCTGTTCTGTGCTTCACGGTGCTCACCCATTTTCCCTCCCCTCACTCTTGCTTCACCCTCCAGCCGGACTACTGTACCTAGTACTCCACCAGAATGGCTTGTTTGTTTTTGCCTGGTTTGTCTTTACCTATGTGTTTTTAATATTCAAAGTATCCCAGGCATCATGACTCAGATTATTGATGGGAGCTGGGTGGAGGAGGATAAAGTTACCTCTCTTTTACTCTTAAATTTGTGGATATTTCTCATTCTTTTTAGAATTTAAATTTGTTCAGAAGTTTATGGTTAGGCTAATTTTTTTTTTTTTTTTAACATTTGTAGCTAATCTGCATCGTTTGTCTGGTGGCTTTTGGAATTCTTTCTGTAATCTTCAAGTTCAAAAACTTCACCAGAGCTAGTCTTGGTATTGCAGAACTTTCTCATATTATTTGGGAATGTAATACGTCCCTTTGACATACATATGTTCATGTCTCTATTTCAGAAGAATTTGTTTTCTAATATATGTTGGAATTCTCTCATCAGTGGATTTGATTATTGATCACTGGAAAGACCACTCTTTAATTCTGTATTGTTTGTATTCTGCAGGCGCCTGGATGGCTCATTTGGTTGAGTATCTGACTCTTGATTTCTGCTCAAGTCGTGATCTTGGGGTCATAAGATCAAGCCCCACATCAGGATCTGTGCTCAGTGGGGAGTCTGCTTGAGATTCTCTCTGCCCCTCCCCCCTGCTCTCTATTTTTCTAAAATAAGTAAATAAATCTCTAAAAAAATAAATAAATTTCTCTATTGCCTATATTCTAATGATCATCCTTATTTGCATCTCCTGTGATTTCATCAGGAGAACTCCCTTTTTTTCTCTTGCTTTCACTACTTGCCATTTGTAATTCATTTTTAAATCCCATAATATTATTATTTTTCTGCATAATTTCTTAACTCAGTCATGCCAGACTTTGTAAAAATATTATTCTGTTGTCATCTAAACTCTTTAAGAATCTGTTATAAGTGAATGTTTTTCTTGTTTCCTTGAAAAGGCATTTCTTCAGCTCTCATTTTAGATCTTACTCATTTGTGTCATTTTAATGTAGAGTTTTTTAACCTATCCTATACCCTTTTATTTTATTTTTTGTTTTGCTTACTTACCTTTGATGGGGGAGCTCCCCTGGTCCTGCTATTTACCTAAACAAAATGTAAGTAAAACTTCCTGGGTCCTCCTCCTGCTTTTCTCTAAGCACCATGTGGGTCTTCCTCTGAGCTGCGGATGCAGAGGACTAGTCACCCATGTTGGTGGTTTTCTCTCCAGTGGACCTGCCTGAGGCGACTGGAGAGCAGGAGGGCCAGGGTCAACAGGGGCTTTGTTTTGCAGGTTTTCTCAGAATCATTAGGAACCCTGCTCCACAGGTCAGCTCCCAGGTGAGAGGAGTGGCCTCTCCCATGGAAAGCGGACCCCCCACCCCACATATGAATGAGTGGCCCTACTTCTGTGATGCAAAGCTGATGACAATAAAACAAATCATGGTGATGCCCAAACTTGTGGGCATTTGCAGCTGTAAGTCAGTGTGCCCTTTTCTGAGTTCTTTGCCCGAGGACCTAAACCCCTTCATTGGGAAGCCAAGTCAGAGGAAACACGTTCTGTGCTATTTGGCTATTGTTATTTTCTTCCTCCTCTGTCTTTGCTGCCAATGTGTACAGGGAAGTCAGCGGTGCCAGGTGCCCCCATCCCATGATCCACACATCTCTCCATCCTAGCCAGGGATCCATCAGGTTCTTTAGACCTACACTGCAATCCCCACCTGTGTGTCCAGAACACTCTCCATTTCATCCTGATTTTATGCTCTAGAGGTTTTCAGTGTGAGAGTGAGAAATTTTGCTCTATTCTTAGTTCTTTGCATTAATTTCTGAAGACATTATTTTCGTGGGCTGAAGAGAAGAGCCAGAGGAGTTTGTAAACATATAATTTAGCTGACATCTTTCCCAGAAGTTCTTGTCATATTCATTTAAGTTAACTCAGGGTAAGCAGATTTGACTCCATAATACGTAATCTGAATATATGCATGACCATACCAATGACATATCCTCAGGGTCCTTTAACAAAGATATAGGACAACTTCTCTAAAGTCATTTTAGAAAGAACTGGAAAAGAAATTCATTTGACTGAAAGTCTAAAATTTAACAGGTGAAAACAAACGTTGCTTACTTTCTCTTATGCAGTCACAGACATTACTCTCATGTTTATCAAATAATGTCTAACAATTATATTCAGATAATTGGCTTTTCTTTCAGCATTTGGGTAGAAGAATTGAAACATGTGCTTATGAAAATAATTGGAGTTTTGAATGCAGGATTTAGCCTTAATTATGTACATATATTTACATCGGCCTTGTTATTACGAACAGCACAAGATCCTATCACTTCTACCTGTGCACAAAGATGCAGAACAAAGAAGAGAAGATTCACCCATGATTTTTCACTCTCTGTGCTTCAAGGCAGAACTACCAACTTAACAGGTGATTGGGTAGCTTATGTTCGATATCATCCTTTTTAGTCACTATTTTGATATATACCTATGCTTCAAACATGTAGAATAAATACCCAATTGCACAGGGCATCAAAGAGATATCTTTGCCTCGTTTTTGGCAAATTGTTGAACAAATGGTTTCCCAAGGACCCAGTTGGCTTTCCAAATCTTCTCTCCAAGTTTCCTCCACAACCCCCATGTATGACAAATTCAAGAAAATGAACAAACTGATGCCTTATCTCTGTCTCTAAATGTTGGGACTGAAATTGGCAGACTTTAATAGCAGCATTAATTTGATATGCCCCGGGAGGGTAATGTAAATGCACCTGCTTCACAAGGACCACGGCAAATAGGTAAAGAGTGCGGGAGTAGCACGGTCCAGGTGAGAGTGACTCTCAGAAGAGTGGCCTGTTATCGCTCGCCCCAGGCACAACAACTGGCAGATGCTGTCCTCCCCCTGGTCTGGAATTCAGATACCAAACCAACCCTCTAGCCCATGTGCCGGTTTCTCAAATGTGGAGGAGATACCACTTACCTCATAGAAATGATAGGACTATCAACTGTATGAGCAATAGAAAAGATGTTTAAAGTCTTGGATTAAAGCAAAACCTAGAAGGCAGTTAGGTGGTGTTTGACTTCCGGCCTCGTGTATGCATCACATCAACGACAGAAGCAGTTCTCTGTAGGAGCTGCCACATTGACATGTGGTACACACTCAGGTCTCTACTAAGCTATGTAAGCAATATAATGGATTGCAATCCATGAAACTGTGTACAAAAATTTCTCCTTTCTCTTCTGAGCCCTCCATTGGGTTTTGAAATCAGTGGATTCTGCATGCACTGAGAATATCAATGAATGCAGAAGTCAACATTTTCATCTCATGTAACTTCCTGAACGGGTGCGTCCAGATGAAAACAGATTTCAAACACAAAAACAAAACCGTACACGCATCTCTCTTCAGGAGTTTTATTGGCGGGGCCAAGATGTTTTGTAGTGTGCGAAACATTGTACTGTAGTTACGATGCTGTTCCACATCTGTGTGTGTGCACGTCCTGATTCCATCTGAGGCTGGGCAGGGCTGGCTTTCTTGCTTCGATGCACAGAGGAAGCACCCGACACCAAGACCTGCTGGCTAAGTAAATGGGAAGCTGCCAAAAACCAGAGGTTGTCTGGATGAAACTTCATGCCTCATTCCATCAAACCTCATGATCTTCCCCGGCTTGAATGCCCACATCTATAAAACCTCCCCAAAGAGCTTCTCAGCACTGCGGGAAAACATAATCTATACTCTCTCTCTTGTGATCTCGTGTAATACTCTTCTTTAAATACCAAGGTATTAGCAGATAAACCATGTGGGAATGGGTGAGTAGATGAGTTGCTTTTCATACTGCATTACACAATGGATTGGAATGGATTAAAATTTCATCATTCATCCCCCTTGGCCCCCAAACCCCAGTGTTATTTTTACCATTTTAAGCCAAGTGGATATGCTTACATGACTTATGCTCTTCAGCTATGAAATCTATTTGTTTTATCCATTATACTTTCAGAATGATTGATGCAGGGCAAATACATAATAAAAACTAGTTATTACACAGAAAAAAAGTCTCTGGACTAGTTACGGCTAACTTAAAGTGGAATATGGGGCTCATATTTTAAGAGTCTTACTCATACATTTTTTGATTAATATGTTAGAGTCTTCAGGGCCTTTCCAGGACCAATGCGTGATCTGATTGGCTGACTGAATTGCATGCTCACCCTTGAACAAGGCCGTCTGTGCTCATGCTGAGCTCCACACTGACTTCTCTCCCCTGGCTTTCCATTGAATAAGTAATGTGTTGGGGGATGGGTGGGGAGGGAGTATCCTTAGGAGTCCTTTAGGCAAAATGACTTCTCCAGTGTATCAAAGAGAAAGCGTGGACAGTTACCTCTGATACCTCTAGAATAAAGATAATATGAAGAGATCAATGAGCATCACACAACTGAATATATGTGCATTTTTTTTAGATTTTCAGAAATCATTTTCAGGTTTGGAAGTGGAGAAAAAACAGGTGTTGCTTTATATCTTTCAGTGCTTTCTTTTAAAATAACCCTCAAAGATGAATGACTCATGCAAGTGAAAGTATGTTTTTTTTTCCTAAGAAGAACAAAAGTGAAGGATAGCAAATGGTATTTCTAATTTATACTGATGAGAAAATGATTTTAAGTAAACTCTCCGTTTTCAGAAATATTACGTGCAGATAAGAATGCAACCGAATGTAGATGCAAGTGAGGTGGAATTACGGAGTCACTGCACTAAGAAGGCAGGTAGAAAAGTCTCTCTTGCTTTGTCACTGTTATGTTATTTCTCTCCAAATTCACTTGCATTTAGGCATTCCTAAATGTCTTGAGAAAATTACTTCCAATTTCTAAAATTCTTGAGAAACCACTCCTAAGGTAAAAAAAAAAAAAAAAAAAAAACCTTTCTTCCTCTTCCTTCCTAAGTGCAATTTGCTTTCAAGTATTTCATAGTTTGGTAGCCTTGCCACTTGATCTGCAATCTGTCTTTTTCGTAAATGTTAATTTCAAGTATTTGCGAAAGTTGTGTATTTGGGAAAGTGCTCATACATTTTTAAAGCAGCTGACAACAAGAGAAGGAAATCACCTGCGTCTATAAATATAGCTTCTGTTGCTGTCACAGCTTCGGCAACAAAAAAGAAGAAAATAATAACTCCTTTTTATTCCTGCCGGAAGAGTTGCAAGGCTGAGCATTTCTTTATGAACATTATAATGAGTTGCAGTTGCTATCCTTGTTCCCAAACATTGGGTCTCCATGGCACCTAGGAATGAAGGCACCCCACAACAATCCTCCGAAAGTACCCAGAGGTCTGCTTCGAGTTCTTTGTGAGAAAGAGCTCCACTGTCTCTTTCCTTCTTTTACCCTGAATGCTGGGGAAGCAGAGGGATTGAAGATAGGACACGGTTAATTGGTAGAAACCAAAGATCCCAGGTACCATCTCCTTTGCTAGAGTTAAAATATAAGAAGTGGAGTTATGTGCTCACAAAAGCATTAGCCTCCGGCCTTGAATTTGCAAAGGCACTAAAAAGAGAAGTTACTATTTTACTGCCATTGATCCAGTGCCCTGCTGAGATTCAGAGTTATTGCCAGATTTATTATAAGGGGTAAACTCACTAGTAGCTAAATTGAGAGAGCTCTCTTGCACTAATTTAGCATTTACGACCTGTCACAAATATACTTTTTTCACCTCTTAATGCTTCACCCAGAAATATAACTTCTCATTAAAAAATTTATTTATCTCACTACATAGTAAGATAGTTGAAACAGAACAAATATGAAGTATGTATAAAGTGCTGGGGAGCTGTCTCCCATGAAATACCCCTGACATTACTATTGTTTTCCAAGTCAGCGTCTCTGCCATTAGGTAGGTTTGCTGGGGCTGCTTTTAAGGATGACTACTCTTTTGCCTTGGTAACCTTATCTTTTAATTCACCAGTCTTTAGACTCCAGTAAAATAAATATTACCGCATATTAAGTGTGGGGCCACATGATGAGGTAGGAGGACTCTTTTAACTTGAAAACCAAAGGAAGTTAACACCATTAGTTCCCCTATCAAGGCCTAGCAACTACAAAAAGTAAAGTAAGTGCTCAATAGCAAGTAAATATAAATATTATGCAGCTATTTAAAATGAAATCATTGTCAGTTAACATCAGGGATTTTTTTTAAAAAAGATGCTATCATCAGAGTGCCTGGGTGGCTCAGTCAGTTAAGTGTCTGCCTTCGGCTCAGGTCATGGTCCCAGGGTCCTGGGATCAAGCTCCGTGTCGGACTCTCTGCTCAGCAGAGAGTCTGCTTCTCCTTCTCACTCTCCCTCTATGCTCTCCCTCTCTCTCTCTCTCTCAAATAAATAAATAAAAATAAAATCTTAAAAAAAAATAAAAGATACTATCATCATTTGGGTGAGAAAGCCGAGCTGCTGGGAAGGAGGTGTAATGCATCCCATTTTGGCGGGACACTGGTCCTCACCTTGGATGTGCATTTGTATACCTGCATGTGAGGATGTGAGCAGGTGCAGGTGCAGAGACAAGGAGTTCACAGGGGTGTACTGGAGGGGATGCGCTGGGCAGGGAGCTGAGTGAGGAGAACAAGGAACACAAAAAACCACACAGGAAAAAGAAGGTATGAAGGACAAAGGAACATGCCTGATGCAGTGTTATTTGTGTAAAATTATGTATTTATGCACATTTACATAAAAAGATGTATGAAAACGTATTTGCCAAAATAGTAACAGTAGCTGTCTTAAGGTGGTAAATACCCAGGTGATGGTCCTTTCTTTTTATGTGTTTCTATATTTTTTACATGAATACATATTATGTATTTTAAAAATAAGGTAATTTCACCATGCTCAAAATAATCACTATAATAAATATTCCCTTTTAGCAAAATTCTGTTGATTGAGCATCTTTATAGATGTAATACATGACCAAACACATGAAAATAGAATATGGTTCTATAGCCCCAAATATCCACATCTTTAGCAAAAATATGCAGAAGTCTTCAAACTATTATAGCACAAGGGCTTTTCCTTGAAATGTACCTAGTGGGTTATTCGTCTGCCTTTGGCTCAGGTCATGATCTCAGAGTCCTGAGATCGAACCCCCGTTGGGCTCCCAGCTCAGCAGGGAGTCTGCTTCTCCCTCTGCCCCTCCCCCTGCTCATGCTCTCTCAAATAAATAAATAAAAATCTTAAAAAAAGTAAAAATAAATGTACTTAAAGTATATAGTTAGTATCTGATTATTTTGATCATTAAGAGGTCAAACTGTTGTTTAAGCAAAATAAAAATATGTAAGGTAGAACAAGTGTTTGTGCATATACATGTTTTTTGTAAAAGAAACAGCAAAATACACACGTGCACAGACAAGCACACACACGTGCATTCATACACACATGCATGAAAACATTGGCACACATGCATACACACACAGGCAGCCGTGTATGCATGCATTCCCAGAGACACACATACAAATGCAAGAGCATGTACATACATGAATCTGTACTTGCACACAGAGACATGTCTAGACACATGTACACACCAGCTTGCATGTACAAAAAGACAGTCATTTCTGTAGACATATGCAGGCATACATATCTGCAGGCATACGTACATGCATGCGTACGTGTGTGTGTGCATGAGAAACACTGGTCCAAAAACTAGGACCACTGGACTCTACGTCTTCATATCTCAGATGTATATGTGAGCTTTTGCAGGCCTGAGTTGCCTGATTGATAAGCTTGCAGGTGAGACCAAGGTCAATGACTTTCACACCCAGCAGTTTCATACAGGTGCTTAAGGAGTTTTAAAGATGTCTCATATGAAGAAAGTCTGACTTTTCAAAAATAGAAATAATAAACATGATATATACAAAATGTTTTATTTCCTATAATTTGACATGCTGAAGGCTGCTAATACCTTAATTTGTGCTGGTCAATTCACGCAATTCTTACAGGAATCAGAAACATGGTTTTTCCAAATATTTTCCTGTGAATAGATCTGAAGTTCTTATAATCATATCCTTGTTAGAAAGCCTAGAGCCCACACTAGTCCTTTTCTCCCCTCCATTATTACAGGCTTCACACAAAAATGTGTAAGAGTGCATTACACATCCCAGGGAGTCAGGCGCTAAGGGATGGTGGGTGCTGGTCCACACTCTCCATGGAACAGCGATGGATTGTGTAATAACCATCAAATACAACATGTGCACCGTGTTCAAAATTTTAGAACTCAGAATAAATGTGGACACTTGAAATATGAATTTTAATAAACCAAATTGCATATACCCAATTTATTAAGTTATTAGCACTCTTGGAAATTCAGTTCAAGTATTCATAATGAAACTAAAACTTGCATAACAAGTACAATAAACGTGAATGATTTAAAGTATCAATTGGTATTACAAAATAAGCACGAAAGTGTCTGCGATTTTTAAAAAAAGAACACTAAACGTCTCTAAATGTTGTGAAATACTTTGAAAGCTATTCTCTGCCAAGTAAAACGAATATTTTAAGTGGTTAGAGAATGTAGCCATTGACTTTGTGCAGTGTGAACACTTTACAGTTAAGGAACACAAAAATTGTTTTCAAACACTGTGTTTGTTATGCCAAGGTACACTTCTACTTTTCACACTTGAAGATCTTTGTCAGCAAGCTGTGTCTCACCAGTGATGGCATGAGGACAGAGCTGTCAGCCTGACGTGGGTTGTGACAACCTCCAATGCCCATCGGTGCTGCACGTGAGTTTGCTGGAGTGCATCTCACTGGTCATCACTAACGTTTCCAACAATTCCACTCAATGCCTTCTTGGAAAGTAGGAGTGGCCGTGAGACTCACTCTGTCCAGGGGGATGTGAAATGAGCAGCATGTGCCAGTTTCAGGTAGAAGCACATAATCATGCTTTCCAGCACAAACTGCATTTGCTCAGCAGCCAGCGTCATGCATGCAGAGGAGGTCCATAGCGTTTGGTGACTTTGAAGAGGAATGGCTTCATTTGATGACCAAATCCCAGAATTCACTCTCCACAAAGCTTATGGGGTTAATCTATCAGACATATAGTTTCAAAATTAGTTAATGTTACTGCCTTATTAAAGTTAATAACAAGACAAATATGACTGTCTTGGAAAGAGAAGGGGTGAAAAAGGAGGGGATAATGACAGAGCCACGGTTTTTCCGAGTGAACTTGGGTACTGAAAGTATGTCATACTATTTCCCTAGATAAAATGCAGTTTCAGATTCAGCAAGTGTATTGGTGAAGTTCCTACTATGTGCCAGGCACTGGAATGGAATATAGTGGTAAGAGAGATAAACAGTGGGTTTCCCTACAGAGCAGAGAGGTTATCCTCTGCTGGGAAGGGGGTGCCATGGGGTGAGTCCTGGGGGAAGTGGCAGTTAAGACCTGTAGGAAGAGTGCTCTACCATGAAAGAGGAACAGATTATTTCCCTCAGCAGGAACTGGACATATGAATGCCCAAGGAAAAGAGAGCACGGCACATTTAGGAACAGACTGCGGGAGCCTAGAATGTAGGGGAGATGGGGAGGGTGTGTTCGGTGGCGAAAAGACGAATCTGGTTTAGATGCAAATGACCCAGGTGTATTCATGCTATATTTTCTAAAACTACCCATGAGCTTCAGATTTCAAAGGGAAAAGTTTGTGAATCATATCTTAAAAGAAGAAAAAATGTATCTCTCTAGGGAATTTCTCAAAGACTAGTGAGCAAGTGAGCGTTAAAGTTTCTTACAACCCACAAAGAATGAAAGTATATCATTTCCAAAGCTGGAGTTGAAGGTAGGGTTTTTTAATAACTCGCCATCAAAAGTAAGTCATGCTGGAACAGCATCGATCTGCCTACTTTAATGCCAATTATCTTAAAATATAGAAACAGGTGGACACCATAATTCTAGGAAACTTTTAAAAGATAAGATGTAGCAACTGAGTAGTGGAACCCTATTTTCTAAAACCAATTAAAAACAACTGCAACTACTAGGAATCCGAACTGCTCCGTGGATGGTCGTGAGTTAACTATTGACACATACCTCTCCCACACGAGTCTGTGAATATGCCAGAACCTGGACAGCATCACCTTAAAAATAGGAAAGGTGACTTCTTCTCTATGTCTTTTGTGTCACTGTCAAAATGTCCTTAAAATCATTAACTACTAGAAAGTGTGAACCGACTCAACATAATTCCTTTTGTAGATTTTGATATGATATTAAACACTTAATGATTAGCTTTTAAGAGCAGATGATGAAATTAAATGCTAAAATCATAACAAATCTGAGGAGAAGCTACTCAAAATAAGCTACATCCATCAAATAATAAGTGTAAAGGGATCGGCAGATGTGTGGGGAGCTGGGTAATAACGTAAGTAGCAAGTGATATTGATAACTGTCAGTTTCAAACTTCTGCCAGCAGAAATATATTTGCGTACTCCACAGGGGTGGACATCAGCTCAGCAACATTCAGTAGGACTCAAACTGCTTTATTTAGCTTTTCCCATACTTGTCTTTTATCTATGGTGTAATGCAATCAAGTAGATTGAAGGGTCTCCAAAACCAGAAGTCCATCTGAAAACACAGATTAAAAAAACAAACAAACAAACAAACACTAAAACATTTCAAATAGATCCATATATCAATAATGGACCAGAAATTGGGGTATTATCTAGTCATTATAAGTAGCCAAGCTCAAACTGAGAAAGAACAGAAGTCTTCCTGTGGATCTTCCCAGGGAAATCCCAGAGAAACTCCAAGTTCAGACAGAGCCAACAATATAAATGAGAGGTGGACTGTCAGGCAATCATATTTCCATGAAGAAACTCCATTCCCTCATGTATCTCTCTCTTCCTGTGTGAAGTGAACAGCTGGTGTCAGGAGCTTTTGATACCAATCCCAAAAATGACTCCATAAAGAAAGTCGTCTCTGTCTGAGGAGCGCTTCCAAAGGGCCAGAGAGGGATGAAGAGTAGCGTCTGAAGCACAATAATGCTCTAGTTCTCAAGTAAAGCCGCCTTGCATTGGTTAGTTTGGAAATTTTGGGGTGAAATCCCATCCAGAGGAACAGAGCTTTTGGGTCAAAGTTTAAGCCTTGCAACCAGTATAAAGGAAAGATGATAAACCAAATACCGAACACTACCTGAAGTAGAATTCATGGAACAGACACATCAAGAATTTAAAATAAGATAATAAGTATCCTCAAAGGCCTAAGGGAAGGCAGTAATAGTATAAAGCAGAAATAAGAGACCATGTGGGGAAAATAATTGGTATGAACAAATATAATAATTTAGATAGAGAGGGCATTGATGTGGAAAGCAGCAGATGGATAGAACCAAGAATGAGCTGGTGCGCTGGAAAACCAGATGGAGAAACTGTCCCGGGATGCAGTAGGATAGACTAGAGCAGACGCCATGGAGAAAAGTGAAGGCACGTGGGGCATGGAAATAGATTTGCCACATCAAGATAATAAGAGCTTGAGAAGGAGAGAAAAATAGGGGACGAAACTGTATGAAGACATTGTGGCAAAAGCTTTTCCCAGAATTTGAAATGAAATTTCAGATTTCAAGACTTCTTAAATCCCAAAAAGGATGGATATATCTCAGTGAAGTTTAGAGCAGCAAGGATTTAAAAAATCCAAGGCTTTCCACACAAAAAGCTGATAGGTGAATAGAAAGACGGATTGATAGACACATGATGATAGATACATAAAGATGATAGGTGATCGACAGATGGATAGAGACAAAATCCATACACACATGCATGCATACATAAACTTACAAAAAACAGAAACCTGTTTGACATCAAACTGCCCTCATCCACACTAGATGCAAGAAAACAATAAAAGAGTATTTTTTAAAAATTGCAGGAAAAAAATTTTTGAAACAATTTTGAGCAACAGTGAGGACACATGTTCCCAAAGTCTCGTTCCCTCCTTCACCCCCACATTCAATATCCAATCCCTTGTCAAATCTCCTGATTCTGCCTCTAGGAAATATCTCAAACGTAATTCCCCTGTTCTATTTCCAGTGCTTGCACCCTATTTTATCATTTTATTTTTTATTTTTTATTTTTTATTCTTATGTTAATCCCCATACATTACATCATTAGTTTTAGATGAAGTGTTCCATGATTCATTGTTTGTGCATAACACCCAGTGCTCCATGCAGAATGTGCCCTCCTCAATACCCACCACCAGGCTAACCCATCCTCCCACCCCCATCCCCTCTAGAACCCTGTTTGTTTTTCAGAGTCCATCGTCTCTCATGGTTCGTCTACCCCTCCAATTTCCCCCACTTCATTCTTCCCCTCCTGCTACCTTCTTCTTCTTCTTTTTTTTTTTTCTTAACATATATTGCATTATTTGTTTCAGAGGTACAGATCTGAGATTCAACAGTCTTGCACAATTCACAGCGCTTACCAGAGGACATACCCTCCCCAGTGTCTATCACCCAGTCACCCCATCCCTCCCACCCCACCCTCCACTCCAGCAACCCTCAGTTTGTTTCCTGCAATTAAGAATTCCTCATATCAGTGAGATCATATGATACATGTCTTTCTCTGTTTGACTTATTTCACTCAACATAATACCCTCCAGTTCCATCCACGTCGTTGCAAATGGCAAGATCTCATTCCTTTTGATGGCTGCATAATATTCCATTGTATATATATACCACATCTTCTTTATCCATTCATCTGTCGATGGACATATTGGCTCTTTCCACAGTTTGGCTATTGTGGACATTGCTGCTATAAACATCGGGGTGCACGTACCCCTTCGGATCCCTACTTTTGTATCTTTGGGGTAAATACCCAGTAGTTGCACCCTATTTTATATCCAGATAATGAATCCTCTAACCAATCAATTGCAAAGGTCTCCTAGCTCATTCTCCTGCATCCAGCCTCCCACCCTTCCAGTAAGTCTCCTGAGTTGTTCTCAGAATTATCTTTCTCTCAAACAATTCCAAGGGACTTCCTTATTATCCTTCATTATGCTATTTAACCCCTCTTCCCCACTCTAAGGGGTCTCCCAGAGCCCTCTAGCAGCAATTTATCTCTTCCTCTCTTACTCTCAGTGAGCTTTCTACTTCTGGTTAATACTGAGCATAATGACCTTGTATTATAATACTTAATTCCCAACTAGATTGTGAACCCCAAATGGGCAATATGAAGGTGCATTTATTTTGGATTTACTGGAGTGAATGAATCCCCTCTGTATTACAGCACAGTTGGTTCTCAATAAATTTATGGAAATGCTGTTGAACGGCAACACATCCAAGAAAGACGCCAGGATTTTCCTACTTGGGCACCTATCTCTATTAAGTCTTGAGCAAAGATAAGAGTATTTCTGTAATAAACAAGGCCCAGTGCATTTGAAACAGGAAGATCTGCTGGGGTGGTCACTCATTTGCATGCAGGGGACATGAGAACATGGCAAAGGAGCTGCTGTAAATCACCCGAGAGCTTGGTGACGGGGCCTCTAGGAACGCCTGGCTCAGAATTATTAATTAAAGCTTCCTCAAGGCTGGTTTGTTTGCACATCAGTTGAGCTAAGCCACACTGGTATCCCTGTAAATAATAAGACAGCCCGATTAGGCCTAGTCATTAATTAAGTGTCTTTGCTGTAGATAAACAGTGAAATCTTTCAGTCTGAGAAGGCCTATGGCACAGTGATAAATATGCAGCTGTTGACACTCGTGGAGCACAGTCTGAAATCTTCATCAGTTAACGGAGCTCCCTCCCCAGGGACACAAGCCTCATGTCACAGGGAAGATGACACATGCTACACTTGGCCCCTAAAGTTATGTCATATGCAATTTTAAAAATAATCTGAATCAGGAATAAGCAAAGGGGGAGGGTTTCCACCCTTAACTGTGACCCTTAGCTGTCACATTTAATTGTCTGAGGCTTTGGCTTGCTTGTGGTACACAAATTTGGACAGAAATAATTTAATGCTCTTGCTTGTATGAGATTGTACAACACTGTATTGAAAAACAAGAATCGAAACCTCACTTGGGGTCCAAACTCTTCCAAAACTGTTGGGTTTTTTTACTTTTTTTTTTTTTTTGAGAGTTCAGAGAATGCCCTCAAAATGATGAAGAAGGGAAGTAATGTGTACATGTTTATACCACTTGAAAAGATAGTCATCGCTACAACAAATGCTCATAGATTTCCTTCTATTCTTCTGTCTGTGGCAGTGCTTTGTAACTGTGAAATGCATGCAATATGGAAGGAATTGACTCTTCTTCATTCTGATTTCCTCATGAAACTCTACTTTGTAATCAGGGTTAGATTATAGTGTGGGTGCATCTAGCCAGCCTTCGAGAACTGAGGAATTCTCAAATTCTGCTATAATCACCTATATCTCAAGATTGCCAAGGAAGTTATAAGCAGGAGCCAAAACAATGCGGGATAAGCACTGTTGCATTAGTACTTACTCAGCGGACTGTTGTTCCAAGTGGACCCATTGAAAGCCTTGCTAAGGCAGCGGGCCTCACTTGCAAAGATTGCATGGCCTTCTCCTCCCTGGCCCCCAGAGCCTAAATCTCAAATACAGTCCCTGGGCTTCAGTGTGGAGAAAGTGGGCAGAGGCAAATGGGGGGTGCAAAGGACACACACTCCATTTTTGGCAAAGAAATGGAGAAATGAGAAGGTGACTGACCAACCAGGCCTCTGAGGGTTTGTCTACCAGATGGGACCAGAGCAGGAAGTTCAAGGACAGGAGATCTGAATCTTCCTGATTCTCTAAATTCTTGGACTTGGCACAGTCTGCCTCTGAGATTCTGCCCAACCAGATTAGCAGCTCTTCCTGGCTTAGGAAGAAGACGATTCTGGGTAGGTAAGCTGGGTCTGATATGGCCAGCCTTGCTGAGAGCGATTTGCATGAATAAATCTCCTCACCCTTCCCAAACTCTAAGTCCCTTGAGAACAAACTATATCTTATTCATCCTGTATCCCCTGTGGAAACTTCCATGGGCTTTGCCCATGATGATGCTCAGTGCACACCACATGAGTGGATGAAGTCAGGTCAGGATATAGTGTTCTTTGTCTGTGGGGACACTGAACAAATAGCTGGCCATGGGGACAGCTGAAAGGAACTTCCTCAGGGTCACCAAAAACTGCCTTTGAGCCTCACTTACCGTACCGTAATTGGGAAGTCTTGCTTCTAACTGAAGACACATAATGAATAAGTAAAAGGACAACACATTGAATCAGGAGACTTTATTTATTATTGAATAGTTGCATAACTTTGGGAGAGGCTGTTACTGCCCTGGGCATGAAGAGCCCCCACCGTGAGCCACAAACTCAGCTAGTCCTTGCTGAAAATTCAACCATGGCACACTTTTCTGCTCTCAAGGTCGTCTACAGTTTAGCCAGGGAAAGGCTTCTATGATACATAAGAACCCAAGGATTCATCCAAGAGCACGTACTGAGACAGTTAGGAGCAGAGGCAACACGGTTTCTTGGCCTGAAGTGGCCTGAGATATTTATGGTGTTACTCGTTGGAAATGTAGGGATTCTGTCACACTGGGAAGGGGGGTGGAATTCTGCCTGGGGTCAGAAGTAGTGTAAGTATTGAATAGAATATGGATGTCACATTATGGAAAGAAAGAGAGAAAAAAAAATTGCCAGCCTCAGTGCAGAATAAAGGATCGGAATAAAGGATCAGATAAAGGTATAGAGAAGTCTAAAGGATCAGATAAAGGTGTACTGAGGTCAGAGGGACAGAACCTCAGATACCAAGTTAAGGTGTCTGGATTTACAAGTTAGTAATAAAGTGTCATCACTGATGGGTTTACTCGAGGGGAATGATACGATCAAAATTAGCCGTGGTGTGCAAAATAAAGCAGGAGGGAGAAAGACTGGCACCAAGGAGATGAAAACAAGTCACCACAATGACCCAAGTGTGACTTGATTACAGCAAAAACCAAGCTCACGGCAACAGAGTTTAAAGGAAATTATGAAGCTGGAGCCATGAAAAAGAAAGCATCCGTGGCTGGGAGAGTGAGGAGTGAAGCCTGGATGGAGGGGCTCACGTCAGCTGCTGATGAAGGGAAGAGCTCATGGATCAAGGTCAGCACGCTCAAGAATCTGCATTGCTGAAGCAGCAGCTGAGCAGTGCACAGAGTGCCCTGCCGATGCTTGCTTGGCCGGTGTCGGGATGGAATCCAGGAAAATGTATTCTAACAAAAATTCCCGAGTGGCACTTGGACCTCACTTTGAGAAATTTTAGCTTAAACTGTGAGTTATAAACCAATAAATTATATCCTCAGGAATCCTAAGACTGTGTCTGGTTGACGCATGGTGCCCACAGGCAGTGGTGTGGACTCCAGACTTTTCTACCCCCTCCATCTAAATTCAATGCCCCTGTATCTCATCCTGATCATGGCCATCCTTGTCCTGATTTCAAAGTGGCAACCCAGAGGCTATTCTCTCCTGACAAGCACTGCGTCCTAGGCCCTCCTGAAAAACCCATGCACTGTCTTGCCTTTTCTTCTCCACTTCCCTGAGAGAGCCTTATCTTTGTAGACAATGATACAGAGGAATACAGAAGGCTTTTCACTTCAGATTCCTTACACTTGCTGCCCAAATGTGTTAATGAGAAGAGTAATAATCTGGACAGGGGCTTTATAAAGAAAACAGCCCTGTTTCCTGACTCGGGGGTTCTGCCCTGATGGTGGCAGAAACTGGAGGTACTGGAGCCTCACGGCGCCCTTCCCCTGGCCATCCTGTGGGGCCCAGAAGGCCATCACGCTCGAGCTGTTGCATGCGAGCCCTCCTTCCCTGCAAATATCTAAAGCAAAGAGAGCAGCTGGGAGAGCTCAGCTTTCAAGGCTCCAATTTAACTGAAATTCGGAGTGAAGAAATATGAATGAACAAACAACACAGAAAAAGAGACACCTGCTAGGTGAGGTGGACTGAAGGGGCTCGTCATGTGGAGAACGGATGACTTCTCATCTTCTCCCACCTGCTCTCTCAAGGTCCCCCTTCAAAATCTGATTTTTATCCCAAACCTCAACCTCATCCTACAGAATATTGGCTGGAGCCTATACATACTTTGGTTAGATTAAGGACATTCCCCCCTTTTCTGTAGTAAACCACATTATCTTAATGATCAATAAAAATGATAGTAGCTTTTATTTATTGAGCATTTAATATTGTCCAGGTCATTTGCTAAGTGCTTGCAATCTCTCTGCGTTGGGGGGGCGGGGTAGAGTTGGGGGGTGAGGCAAGGATGAGGTTGGTAGTTTATCCTTTTTTTTTTTTAAGATTCATGAGAGACAGAGAGAGAGACAGAGGCAGAGGGAGAAGCAGGCTCCCGCGGAGCAGGGAGCCCGATGCGGGACTCGATCCTGGGACCCTGGGATCATGACCTGAGCTGAAGGCAGACGCTTAACCGACTGAGCCACCCAGGCGTCCCATGTAGTTTATCCTTTTTATAAGTGAATAAACTCAGAGGTTACAGCTGTTCCTTGATTTCAAGAGCAGGATTTGAGTCCAGGCCGTTTGACTGCATAGCCTGCCTGCTTACATATCACACATTACACAGGAGCTGAACAAGTTGAATGACTTTAATTTCTTGGACAATAGAAATGAATTAGAAGCATGAATGCTTGGCATTTGATTTTGAGTTTGAATTTTGGATTCCACCCAAAAATGGAATGGTAATTCAATTGCATATGGAAGCTTTATTCATACTTTCTTTTTTGTCAATAGTTCTTTATAATGACCTGATAACTTACTGTAATTCGTGGAATTGAACTAAAAAAATTTGAGTTTACGTGCTGTGTCACATTCCGCTGCAATGACAATTGCTCCTTGACTCAAGGTTGTGAGCAGGAGCCCTTCGCCGCAGGTGCAGAGGGCACGTCAGGAAGGACATAGCTCCCTGATTTCACTAACCCAGTATCCTTTCTTTGCTAAATACTTCAGGACAGCCGCACTGCATTTTTGCCATAAAAATCTTCTCATTGGTAGGATCATGGAGTCCAAGACCAAAATTTCAGTCACCATTCCAGACATCTGGAAGTCTACCACTCAGTATATCCCCTCTCTGGTTCTTCTTGGCAAACTTCCTTCTGTCCCACTGGGGCTGTGCTCTACCCTTTTTGTATTTTGCCCTCCTAGTGGTTAGATAAGGGCTTCTTAGCACTCTTCTATAATTACAAGGATCTTAAAAAAATATTTTTTACTGTGGTAAACCCATATGAGGTGGTGAAATTCCTTTTCCTTAAAGCAGAACATCTCTGCTGCAGAGATTCCTGAAGTCTCCATCTAAAGATGTGACCTAACTTTTCAAGCACTGTGTCATGTTGGCAGAAAAAAAAATGTCACCAGTTTTTTTCTTTATTTTATATTTTTCCCATGTGCATGGATGTCCATTCTCTTCTGGACAAATGTCTGTGTGTGTGTGTACTGCCTGTGAATCACAGGCTTGAAGCAGAAGCTATGACCAGCAAAAACCTCACAAGGAAAGGGCACACACTTCAAGAGGAAAACAGAGACTGGCCCCCAAGTGCTGTCATTTGTTTGCACTAATGGGGTTCTCCTTTACATGGCCCTTTGAGAGCCAGTAGCCCCAGACACTAAAAATATCTCCACTTCCTAAACACTGTGACTCCCAGATTTTATTCTTCATGCAACATCCTAGCCATGCACCACCAGCCTGTTACAATCTGCAATATTTAATCTGCAGATTTTTCCATTTACAGGATGGATATTGGAAGAAATTGGATCTCACAGCAAAGTCAGACAGTTTATGAACTCCTTTTAAGAGACAAAATTTCTTCCCATAGAACCTAGAAAGAATAGAATAGGAGCTGGGCTTCTTTTACCATTTAGTTTGGGTTTGCATTTCACATCTCAAAATGCAGGAAGAAAGGGGTTCCAATGTTATTTGACCCAATCCTTCCTTCAATTCTCCTGGCATTTATCTCTCTTGTGTATGAAAAGCTTCTTTTGAAGTCAGAACTCCAGGCATGGAGGAAGGAGAAATTTGTCAAGAGAATTGAACTCAGAAAGATTAAAATGTAGTTTTAATATAGCTGTAGCTGACACATGTCAAGGAGATAGAAGGAAGATTCTGGATTCTAAGAACAGTGCCAGAACTATGAACCACTGCTTTAAAAATACATATTATTTTGGGGCGCCTGGGTGGCTCAGTTGGTTAAGCGACTGCCTTCGGCTCAGGTCATGATCCTGGAGTCCCTGGATCGAGTCCCGCATCGGGCTCCCTGCTCGGCAGGGAGTCTGCTTCTCCCTCTGACCCTCCTCCCTCTCATGCTCTCTGTATCTCATTCTCTCTGTCTCAAATAAATAAATAAAATCTTTAAAAAAAAAAAAATAAAAATACATATTATTTTGATTGAAATTTGTAGGGGAGAAAATCAATATAATCAACCACTCTAGCAAATGGATGCATTGAGAAAATGTACTTATCCCACTATAGTGTTCATTTTTTAAATGGAAAAAAAAAGGCAAGCTTTCACTGAACACATTTCTGATATGTTTTCTAACAGGTGATATTTCTAAGTGTACTCAACCTAGAGAATCTTCTCTTTCCAATTTTATCCAGAACTACTCCCACACAAACCACCTTATTAACTCTAAATGAAAGTTGATAAATTATACCCGTATCCTAACAGAGCTGCAATAGGATATCAGAGTCTATTTAAAAATGATCAGTTAATCTCTCTTCAAAAAAGGACAATTATACTAAAAATTCACCCTTATGTAGAAAAAAGGAAAAAATTCTGAGAGATTCATTTCAACATGTACGCCTTCTCGTTAGTATTGTCTCTCACACTCAACTGTGTAAACCACAGAATGCATTTGTATGACTTTTGCCATCAAACAAAAATTCCCTTATGAGGATCCTAGAAAATGGTTGCCAACAACACAGGTCAGTCTGTGTCTCCCAAATTCTAAGATAATCCCATGGTGTTTCGTGACAGTTTTGCCCTAAATTTTCTGATTTCTGTATATGTAAGGGAAGGTCAAATTCTAGAAAGAAAATTTTTACATTGCAAGTGAAATGTTTATTATGATTATTATTAACTATGAAAGAGCTGTTGGAAGCATGAAGTTCAGGCTAAGTAAATATGTTTTAGTTGCTTCATCAGCTCCCTGCTTCATAAACTATGATTGCCAGAAAAAAATCCCAAGGTTGATATTTTGCTTGATTTAGTCTCAGGAAAAAAAAAAAAAAAAAAAAAAACAGGAACAAAGATTTAAGTCTCTCTCTTCTTTGCTCATTATATCTGTATGTAAAGGATGCCAAGGGAGAAATGGTTTGGCGAAGGCATGATGGATTCTCTTTTGCCAGACAGAGTTCAGGATGCTTCTGAGGCATTCAAGTAGACACAGGCACTTACTTGGTGATCTGCAGGTCTGGTCGGAAGCTCCGAGGGGCAGTGCCGGGTAGGTGTGTGGACTCAGGAGACCCGGGCACTGAAACCATGAGAGTGCATAGGATCGCCCAGCAAATAGGTAGACTTGAGGACCTAAGCAATAGCACCATTGTTGAGATGGTCAGAGGGGAGAAGCCAGAAAAGGAGAATGATGGGGAAGCAGGTGTGCTGCAGCATCAGGGAAAAGGAGGTGGCAAACAGGAAAGAATAACTCATTGTGTTGAAAGCTACTGGGAGGTCAAATAAGGAACAGTGAAGACTGACCACTGAAATCAAGAAGAGATCATCTGTGGCAAATGATTTAGTGAAAGCAAAGCCAAATTCTCTGATGTAGGTAGAAATTGGGGAGAAAGGAAGTGGAAACAAGAAGTATAAATAACTCTTTTGAGATTTCTGGCTATGAAGAGGAAGAGATAGATGGAGCAGGTGTTTGAGAGGATATGGTGACTAAGGGAGATCAAGGCTGTTTGCTATAAGGATTGAGGGACATAGGATGATCCAAAGACAGATCTTTCAGGAAGCCACAAGAGATGGGATCCAAACATGGAGGGGATGGCCATGCAATTTGCAAAATGGGAGTGCAGTTATTATCCCTACTTTACAGGAAAAACAAAAAAATAACAATAAAAGAATCTGAAGATTCAGAGCTAGTCAAACACACATTCAATTCCTAATTCTACCTCCCTCTAACTATATCTTTGGGCAAGTTTCTGCATTTAAGGCACAATAATTACATCCCCTGTAAAGAGATGGGGTGACACATGTATTGGGCAAGTATGAAGTGCCAATAGCACATGCTTGGCACACAGTGAGCACTCTGGTGTTGTCATAGTACTGATGGGGCCGTGGTTTGGGATGTGTGGTTGCGATAATTGTGGTTGTGGGTAGAGCTATAGAGTTAGTAAGTCAAAGAGCCAACCTTTACACCTATGTCATGACTCCAGATTCAGTATTTGATACCACACTGCCTTTAAGAGAAATTAAAAACTATGTTGAAGTAAATGAAAATGAAAATTATCATGTCAAAATTTGTGGGATGCAGCAAACACAATGCTTAGAGGGACACTAATAGCATCGCCTGCATATATTGGAAAAGAAAAAAAAAATCTAAAATCAATCTTAGGAAACCAGAAAAAGGAGAGCAAATTAGATCCAAAGTAAGCAAAAAAAAAAAAAAATGGTAAACATTTTATTATGGAAATAAAAGTGGAAATCAATACAATTGAAAACAGGGAAACAATAGAAGAAAATCAATGAAACCAAAAGGTGTTTCTTGAAAGAGATCAATAAAATTATAAGCTTCTACCCAGGCTAACAAAGGAAAAAAGAGAGAAGACACAAATTAGTAATCTCAGAAATGAAAGATGATACATCGCTATAGACCCAATGGACATTAAAAGGATAATGAAGGAATGTTAAGAACATCTCCAGACCCACAGATTTTTTTTTAAAGATTTTATTTATTTATTTGAGAGAGAGAGAATGAGAGAGAGCACATGAGAGGGGGGAGGGTGAGAGGGAGAAGCAGACTCCCTGCCGAGCAGGGAGCCCGATGCGGGACTCGATCCAGGGACTCCAGGATCATGACCTGAGCCGAAGGCAGTCGCCCAACCAACTGAGCCACCCAGGCGCCCCAGACCCACAGATTTTATAACTTAGATGAAATGGGCCAATATCTTGAAAGATGCCACACTACAGCTGATACAGTGATACCATGTTGTATCTGTTCCTCTGTGGTTTTTCCTTACTCTTAGGGCTGGATCCTCTTCCTTACCCTGTGTTTAAGAAACATAGATTTTTCTAATGCTTAGCTGAGCACTTACCACTTAGGAGGTATGTTTACATGTTTCTCCAGTGAATGAGTTTCCCCAAGTTTCCATTCTCAGTCCTTAACTTTTCTCTTTGAAATTGATCTTATTTCACCACCAGAATTTTAACTGTCAGCTCTATGGAAAGAATGTGTCTTCATATATCTATGTCTCCAGTCACCAAAACTGCAAGTTCATATTTCCCAACTGCCTGAAAGATACTTCTACCAAAATGATCCACAGCAATACCAGTTTAAGAATCTATTAACTGAACTCATTGTCTTTCCTTCTTTCAGTTCTTGCGGACATCCTCAGGATATTCAAATTCTGTTAATGCGCTAGTGTTCTCATCATTTAAGATAATATCACTCTTCCTTTTCTCTTGATTTTAAGTCTTGGACGTTGGTTGTTTCTAATGATCCTTGACTCCATCTCACTTTGTCTCTATTGCTCCTGGCTTAGGATTTTCTCTCTCATTGGATTAATTCAACAGTGTCCTAAGATGTCTTCCTGTTTTGTGGTTCTCTTTGCACAAATTCATCCAGCACACAAATCTCAGAGCTAGAGAGAAGTTTTCAGAAACTGAAGTGAGTTCGGTATGGCTGGATTATATCATTCAGCCTTCTTTTCTTTTTAGGTCATGCCTGTATCCTGGTATCTGCTTTCTGACATACTCATTTTTTTTTTAACTTAGAAGAAGTTTCAGAGTTTACCTTTGAGTGTCCAGTTTTCTATGACTCTCCTATGTAATGAAAGTTGGTGATAGGCAATTTTCTCTCAAATGAACTGATTTGGGTGGGAGAAAGACATTAAAATTCTAGTGACATACCCATTGTCATTAAAATTGGCACATCCCACTGATTCTAATGCACTAAATGCCTTTGACTCCAATGACCAAACAGTCGTTAATTTTATTTTCACTTTGAGCTCTTTGTTTTCCCTTAACTTATGATAGCGCTGCCTGGAGAGTTTTACATGTGCCCAATGAATTCCATTTATCTTTTCCTCCGCCAATACCCTGAAGGGCCAAGTCGTTTTTATTTCCTTGTAAGTCACAAGGAGAGGTTTAATATTATTTTTTGCCAGTTGAATCCCAAATAATATCTGTGCCTTTGGCTTACCCTGGGGTTCAGTCATTGAGCATACTGGTTAGGGGTCTGTTGGAGGGAAGAGAAAGAGGTGAGGATATTCATTCTTCTGGGTCCTCACAGAGTGGCAGTGCTGCCTGTGTTCTGGCTGGGTTTCTCCTTTGAAGAGGACAGTTCCTCTTTAGTCCCCTACTTCCCCTCAACATCACCACCCTTCTCCAGCTTCCAGTAACCACTCACTTCCTGTGCTTCCCCATCCTGGAGTGATCATGATTTTGCCCACTATCACTAGTCCTGGGGAACTACACTACCCCTTGTGATTTTCCAACACGTTCTCCACACCTTTGAAAAGAGTCCCTTTATTAAACTTTTCTCAGATACCAACTTTGACTATATGCTTCTTGTGGGGACCCAGATGGACTCAACCACTTACCATGTGACTTATGCCACTTGTTTGACTTGTGTCAACCTCAGGTTCCTCATCGGTAGAATATGTTGTCTATCTTTCAGAATTCTTATGAAAAACAAGAGATAACAAGCCTTTCTAAAAGCAAGAGTCTCAAATTTTATGTAATAAAAATGTAAGTATACTATCATAAAAGTAGATTTTTGCATAGATGAAACAGAAAAGATAAAACGCAAATTGGAAAACGTTTGCCATATATAATAAACAAATTTTAAAATTTATAATGAGCTCTCACAAGTCTATGTAAGAAACTAGAAAATGAATCCGATAAATGGTTAAATGTAGTCAGTAAGAGGGAATAAAATACAAATGGGTTTAACATTTTTAAAAGGTGTTCAACCACACATCTAATAAAAAGAAATGCAAATTAAAACCACAATGAGATTTTTTTTACCTATCAAAATGAAAAAGATCAAAAAGCAGGATAATGCATTCCATTGATGAGGATGTCAGGAACTTTGAACTCTCATACATCAGTGACAGGAATGTAAATTGGTACAACCTCTTTGGAGTGAAATTTAACAATATCTAATAAAATAAAAAATGCACACATTCTCTGGGCCAGCAATTCCACTTTCAGAAATTAATTTCTAGCTGTGCTTACACAAGTGAACAAAGATGCAAGTACAGAGTTATTCATTACAGCATCACTTACAGACTCAAAAGATGGGAAACACCCTCAGTTTCCATCAGTGTGGGACTACAGTAGAGCTTTGACCTCAGAACCCAATGAAGCTGGAACTAGTTTTCCTGATTCCCTCCCTTGTACGTTTCTGGGTTGGGGCTCACCAAGAGAAACGTGTAAGGTGAGCAGAGCATACCGCTCTTAGTGCATTTCCTCCTGCAAGTTCTCTGCATCCGGGCCAGGTGCAAGTTCAGCTCTGTGGTAAAGGGTACCAGCTCTCTTGCAGGTGCCATGAGTGGTCGACAAGAGGTGGTGAGACACATGGTTTTACTTTACCCTCATAGTTCCAGTTTGTCCTTGGTCCCTCACTTCATGCCCAACTGCCCACTCGAATTACTTCAGTCTGAGTACCATTTATGGGGTCCACAGGCATACATAGGCTGCTCAACCAGCCCCCAGACTGTGGAAGGTCTAATTCTTCTAAATCACTCAGACTGTCCCTATTTCCCTGATCAAACACCAACTGATACAATTAGTTAAAATAAATCATGAGGATTCTATAGCCATCGGAAATAATGAAGTAGTTCTATATATGAACATAAAGCAATGTCCAAGTCAATATTATTAAATGAAAAGAACTATATCATATGCTATCTTTGGTTTTTAAAAAAAAGTCGGGGCAGGCCCCGTACTCCACACTAACAGGTAATCAGCTTGCCTGTCACGAGCTCTCACGGGAAGGACACATACAAAATAGCAACTGTCCCCTGGGGAAAAGAGCTGGGGGTGGCGGGGTGACCTTCTGTGGTACATCTTTGGTACTGCTTGATTTTTTCCCATGAACTTGTATTAATTTTTTAAATAATAATATTTTAAAAATGAAATGACTCACTGAAATCTGGCTACATGAATCACCTGAGCATAAGGGTGTCCAGGAGCAAGAATTCTTGTCTACTTCAAGGTCCTTCTAGCTGGACTAAGAATCAAGTTGACATGAGACAGATTAACAGGAGAAAATCAGATTTAATAGCATACATACGGGGAATCCACACAGATATGGAAATTCCAGAGACTGGCAAAATGAGGTGTATGTGTCATTCTGAACTAAGAAGGGGGCAGAGGTCTGGGACTTCCAGGAAAGGAATGCACTTCCCAGGGTGATAAGAAGGGCAGAGGTTTAATAATTAGATGTTTGTCCTGCCGTATAAATGGGTCACTCACGGTTTCAATTGCCTTCAGCTCAAAATAATCTGCATGCCAAAGTGGCACCTTTTGGAGATACCTTCCTGAAATCCTTCAAGGGGGGCTCAAGAAACATCAAGTTCCTCGCCTTCCTCAAGGCATGCCTCTTACCCCCCCATCTTTGTAGTTCATTCATGTTTCTCCCCTCTGCAAGACAGGATGGTACTGTGAGTCATGTTATAGACACGGTGGATAGAACAGACCAGGAAGTGAGGGGGTGTTCATGTACTTTACCCAACCTCAGAGCCAATGACACAGCTTTTTTTATAAGGGCATTGGGCCACGACTCTAGTTGCTGGAATAGGAAGGAAGGAGATAGTCAACAGCTTGTTGTTGAAGCAGGAAAGAAGGGGAAGGCCTTGGAAATTTAACAAGGGTGCAGGGTGGAAAGAGATAATTCCTATGGCTGCTGGCTTTCAATATTTTACTTATGTTCCCCTGAAAAGGGGGCGTATGGACTCACTATGTAAAAAATTTGAAATGCCTATAATGCAATAAAAGTCTCAAGTGCTGAATTCTGATTTATTTATAGTTAAAAAGTTTAAGAATTAAATATGTATGTGTATGTATTGTGTATGTGTGTTTGTACTCAGAGAGCCTTAGGAATGCATTTTTTTTTTTAATTTACCTAAATGAAAAGTTTCCTGTGAAGTCACAGTGAGGAGGACGTGCAATCTGGCTGAATGTATACCGGCAAAAATATTTATGGCAGATTATCAATTTTAAGAAATAGTCACACACAAATATAAAAGACTCTGGTAAAAAATATAACTTAACAAACTTCATTGTCTCGAACAAGGCGTATTTTTGGCTAACTGGTTGTGGGACTAAGTCCCATGTCATGGGCTGTAGGCAGACGGAGCTAAACTCTGCTCTGCATCACCCCCACAGCATCAGGAACGTGTTCCTTTCACATCACTTCCTCAGAGTAACTCCCATGAGACCTCACACACCAGGGCCCTTCCTCCTGCCTCGCAAGGCCTATACCCAGCAAAGAGAGTGGGCTTATGTCTGAAGGGAGACAATAAATCGGTACATGGACTCCAAAGATTGTACCAGAAAGAAGGAAGGACAGAATTAAAGGTTGGCGTATTACCAAAGATCACCATAGCCTGCCACGTTGCGTTCCTAGCTGCTTTCCAAGCCTGCAATTTAGTCTGGCCTTGACCCACGGCTACACAGGGAAGCAAAATGAGTAGCAGAGATAGGTGGTTTCAGAAATGAAGACAGTCCTTTAGAAATGTCTGTAATATGATCATACTCTGTAAGACCAAAGAACACAAGGGGCTTTTTTTCCGAAACATCTAAACAGAACTGTACGTCACTTTTAGGATGGAATCAGCACACACTCCAAACTCACATGCATGGCCATTAGATCAAGTAGCTAACTTAAAACGAACCATTAAATCTCACAGATACATAATTGTAACATAACTGTAATCCCTTTCAGGCCGGTGTGGTTTTCCTTTGCTGATTAGTCCTGGCAAGTCAGACATCAAGCTTTTTGGAGGGAGTCTTCTTTTTTAAATGTCAGTTGGTCAAAGAGCATCCAAGAAAAGGAAGAAACATCTGTGAGTAGTCAGCGTTTGCCCCGCTGTGATGCCTACTTATCTTTCATCACTCATAAGCATCGCGATCATTATTATTACCGGGCATTTATAGACCAACTTTCCTCCCGATCAGCTCATAAACGGTTTTACAAATGGATTAGAAAGAGCGTAGACATGGACCGCTTCACACCGCACAAAGTACAGTCTCCTCAAGGGGAAATGCAGGAGCTTCTATATAAATCAGGATAACATCAGGTGAAGGTTTAAGACCGACCATGAAGAATGGCTTATTTGCTTGAAGCCATAGGGAATATTAGGTAAGCAAAGGGCATTTCCTTCCCCTGGTTCCAAGGTCAATGTGGCCTCACCGGCTGAGGTTTGAGGTTAATGGATGGAGCTTCCAGATTGCAGTGCTTCCAAGGGCTAGCACACCACACTTTTATCTTCTGGAGGGAGACTAATCACGTCACAGAAAGACTTCCCAGTGTCTCAGCATCTCGCCAGCAATGCTGCCCCGGCCTCGGACAAGGGATCCTGAGCTCTGGTGACACCTTTAAATGACCTTCCAATGCTCACAAATCCATTGGGACCCAGGGTTCTGCATGCTGGTGTCCTCTTCTGTAAAGGCAATATTGGTATTTTCCTACAGGATCCAACAACACAAACCATTTTGTTTTTGCTCAGAACCTTGCCATGCTCATCAGTTGGAGCTGCTTCACATGGGCGCTCACCAGCGGTAACTTGGAAAGGCTTTGTGATTCTTATCAAAATTGCCTCTTCAGGTGCTGTCGGGAGATGCACTACTGAGCCCCTCATTCTCAGGGAGTCCCACCAAGCCCCCTCAAGCAGCGCCTGCTTCGAGCTAACAACCCCGTCAGTCCTATGGGGAGACAGAGAATCGATCTACTTTATCTCGTCCTCGGCTATTAGAAGTGAATTTCCTCAGGGCAGTTATGAGAGATACCAATTTTTAATGAGACTTGTACTTGATATTTACTATATTTAGATGTAGACCTCTCCTCCGTGGGATTCAGTGAAGTCTGCTAGCAAACTTCGGTTTTCCACAACCTGTCTGTAATGATAATATGGTTAGTGGCACCCACATGCAAAGGAAACATGTACTTTAAAAATATTCTGGAAGTTCTAAAGATCGCTGGGTTCTTCCCCAGCTGCTAGTGAAGGGGGGCTCCCCGCTTGTCACATTTAACGTGCGTAGACTCTCGTTGCTGTGCAGCTTCTGACTCAGTCTGTCTGGGGTAAGGCCCTTGGTTCTGCATTCCTAATAAGCATCTGGGGTCTGCCCGCTGCAGGTTGGTGGACCACCCCCAAAGGGGCAGCTAGGTTACTTGCACCTTTCAAGTCCCACATCTGAACTTTTCCCAGCCAACACACTTGCATGAAAATTCTCTGTGCAGGAGGAACTCCTTACGGTTCATGATCAGATGGGATCAGAGCAGAACTACTCCATGACAGCCCCACCACTCAGGGAGCAGCAGGGTGAGAGGTTTTCACTGAAGAAGGGAAATTTGTGAGAAGAAAGGTGTCATGAAGCAAGAGACCCATGTTGCCTTCCCTACACACTCCTGCAGTCTGCGTGGGTCATTTGGCCTGGCTCCAAACAGAATGCAAAGTTAGAATCTATTGTAAAACCCGAAAACTAATTCTCCCGATTTTAGGGACAACTAAGAAGCAAAAGCCAAGGGAGCCCGGCTCCCTGCCCTGAGCCCAGCTTAGTTGGCCTGGGTACCAACTGAGAGCATTGGCATTAAGAGAGCACACATGGAGTGGGACCAGGCTCTGGGGTCTGGAGACCTCACCTCCGAGCCTATGCAGATTAGGTGCAGGTGCTCATGGTCTCCTGGGGAGAGGATGAGGGATGCTGGGAGGAAAAGGCAGGCAACTGTGAGTCCATATGAGAAATGAGTGCATACAGAATGGGCTGAGCAATCCAGCACTGACTTTCACTGGGGAATATATTCCCAAGTAGCAATAAATCAGGTTTGGTATTGAAAGAATAGAAAGAGGAACCGAAACATCTACAAAGTGGAACCACTCAGAAGACACAACAGAGGGGTTGATGGTCCTTTATTTTATAGTTTGTTCACAGCTCACCACTGCTAGCCTACAGACTATGTTGGCAGAAGAAAGAATGTTGTATTCCAATCCGGGATAAGCCATTTCAGCTCTGATCATGTTATTCAGGTGGGGTGGGGAGTTCTCAAGGAGGGCACCAGAATCCTGCAGTTGGTAGAGATGTCTGGGTCTGGCGTGCATAAGTGAGTGACAGTGATTAATGCATCCCTTCACTTTAATATTTTTTTTAAGATTTTATTTATTTTTTAGAGAGTGAGCGAGAGAGAAACAGCATGAGAGGGGAGAGGGTCAGAGGGAGAAACAGGCTCTCTGCCGAGCCGGGAGCCCGATGTGGGACTCGATCCCAGGACCCTGGGATCATGACCTGAGCCGAAGGCAGACGCTTAATCATCTGAGCCACCCAGGCGCCCAATGCATCCCTTCACTTTATACAGTTTATGTACCTTCTGGGACAGGAGACATCGTGTTCAATGCTGAGACAGAAATCAAGGTAGGAGCTCTTCATAGATGGTCACGTGACTTTCCTTTCTATTTCTCCAGTGTGTAGTGGAGTCTGTGGGACACAGTGGGATCAAAAAACACTCACCAAATGAAAAAATAGTAGTTAACACTGAAGTGTTTACTAAGTGCCAGGCACTACACTAAAATGTTTTGTATGCATTATCCAAGGGCAAACACAGAGGATACAGCTATTCTTCCTGAGGGGATTATTAACTCACTGGTCAGGGCCTATCACGAAATCTCTTGCAAGAATTTCTTCAGCAACCAGGGAGCACAGAGGACAGCATATGTTTCCAGACAGGGATGAACTAGATTTCCAAAGAGGTCTGGTGTTTCCCCGAACAAAACGATTTGCTTCAGTTCCCACTCTGGGAGGTATTGATTGGATGTTTGTTTTGGGGTGTGAGCATCACATCCGCCTTAAAGCCAGTAGAGTGGTTGTTGTCATTTGAAGACATTCTGCTTTCTGGATACGACACTACTAAGTTTGAGATGGAAGGGGCAAAACGTGCAAAACTCGCATTTCCAATAAAGTAGGTCTGTGGTCTTTCAGAGGTCACGGTGCCTTCCTCTCTCGATAAAAATGCCTGTATGTACAAGCATGTAAGTTAAGAGTGCTTAAACCGGAAGCCAGCTCTTGAGATTGGAATCCAGAAATAATACCTACAATTAGTTTTCCCTGAAGCTGCAGCTTTAGGGTTGAGCTCATTGCCATCTTCCTCCTCGGCTCTTGGGTCCCATTGCGGGAGCCTTTCACTGAGGTGCGAGCCTCCAAGAACAATCAGAGAAAGTCTCATTGACTGTCTCAGAGGCTCCGAGCACCACCTTTGTCTAAGATCTCAAAGAGAGAACTAAACAGCCATGTAGTTTATGTGTAAGAATGAAATTACCCTAAAATATTTCCTTAATGGGGAGGAAATGGGAAGTTAAAGCTCTTTCCTGCTGTAGCAAACCAAAGTGTGGGGTGAGAAACAGCCTTTTTTCCACAATTTACTTTGCTTAAATTCAAAGTTGTTTTGTTTCAGCCCAACATTCCCCAGAGGAATTCTGTAGTTTTGCAGCAAATAACATTTGCATTTGCTCATTGAATCACTCTCAAGTTTCCTGTAGGAGAGCTTCAAAAGATCCTTGCATGGTGCAGGAGCTGATGACTGCACTCCCCAGGAGTCCGCTCAGAAAACCATTTCCCTGCAATGACTTGCAAAACTCACAGCCTACCTCCTGGAAAAGTCTCAAATATGATAATTAGAGCAATAGACATTTTCATATTTCAGTGATGGGTGTTCCAAATTCTTGGATTTCAGCAGGCAAAATACAATGCAATCATGGGAAAACACTCCTTTGCATAATCCAAGGCCAAAGTGGAATTTAAGGGGGAAGTAAAACAGGTTCCTAGAGTACCCAGACAAAGTTTGGAACTCAGGTCTTTCTGGCTCATTGTGTTTGGGTGGGGCAGCACAACACAAAGAAACAATGTTTTCTCTTGCAATTGGAGATCAGAGTTTAAATGTACCCCTGGTCTCTCCTTTTCAGCACTGCATCCTTGCAAACCATGCAACCTCTCTCAGTCCCTGGGACTTCTTTTGTAAAGTGGGGATCGTAATATCTACACTACCTATTTTGCTAAGAGGATTAAATGAAATACAAAATAAAAGTTTCATAAACAGTGTAGTCTGTCAGAGGACATCCATTGTCTTTACTCGCCACTACTGGACCTCTCCATAATCATTTTTTAATTCTAAAAAAAACAAGAAGATAAGAGAGAAAAATGAAGTAATATCTTATTGATCTAGAGGCAATGGAAGCATGAGAGAGAGAAAAACAATCTGCCTTTGCCTCGTGGTATAAATGGTAGAGAATTAGAGAGAAAAACTGGTGAGACAGTCTTGGAGAGCTTAATGTGCGTGTGTTTGTTTTGTTAAAGATAAACTGAGGCTTATTAAACATTTTAAGAGTTTACCTGAGCAAAGTTGGGTTTGAATGGGGCAGCACCAAATGGGAACTGGTTAGGAGTCCTGGGACAGGAGCCCGGGAGAAGGTAAAGAAACAGAACAAGGAGATTGTTCCATTGGCTGCTGCTTAAAGACCAGTTGGCTGTTTTCGATTGGTTGTCCTTAACAGTTGTGATTTTGTGACCTTGAGGCATTTACTGGCTTCAATTTTGGTTTGCCTAGCAAACCAGGCTGCCAGGGCATGAAAGCCACCTCAGTCCAATGGCCTCCGTGTTTAATTAATTTAACAGTTTGCATGTTTGTTTTGGTTTGGTTTGACTTTTTAGAGCCAGAAATTCTCATAGCAATGATCTAGCACAAATGTCTCATTTTACTGAAGGGAAGACTTAAACTCTGTGTGATCCCTGTGTAGTCCTACATCTAAGATAGTAACAGAGCATGGAAGGAGTCCAGTTTTTCTGATTCACATGCGGTGTTATTTCTACCATAGCTTCTTCTATTCCCTGACTCCCCCAGGACCTGGAGAGCACCTGATCCTACGATTCCCCTGAAGCTCTGGGCAGATCACTGTCCTTACTCCGCACTACTACATTATACTGTGACTTTGGCAATTTTCTTGATATCTTTGGATCAGCTTTCTCATCAATTTCCTTTTAGGTCATCCAGGCTCTTAAATTAACCCAAAACAAGGCTTTGTGTGAGTTTAGGAAAAGCTGCCCATGACAGACACTGCTGTCTCATCACAGCACAGTCCTGTTGACCTCAGAGTCTTCCAACCCAGAGCTCGACAGACTCTACCAATAATGATCGTGCAGAAAGAGACCTATTTGCCATCCATAGATTAAATGAGCTCAAATTCTCAAATGATATGACTTACTTCTATGGCCATCCTGGAGAATGAACTGTCCCCGGTATTTTGTTCCTTGTTATCTGTTCCCAGTCATGGTTTCCCTCTAGGGCTGCCTAGAAGGTTGAAAAAGAAGACTCTCTCTGGGGCTGGTGATGGAACCACAGTGGAGCTGGGAAGAGAAATCAGATACAACTACAACACTGGTCGATACGTGAAGTAGAGTCAAACTGTACTGAGCAGCATCCTAGAACAGTTGTGTTCCAGCTGAGTCGCACTTTACCAGATAAAGCCTACAATGGAGATGTGCCGCAAAGACAAAGAAGGTGACCTACAAGCCTTTGGATCTGGTGTCACCAGACAACACCCACCACTTCTGTGACTGTCGTCTGTCACACTGCAGGGACACTCCCTCTCTTTCCTCGGAGACATGGCTCCTGGCCCCTCTGCTCTCCTGACGCTGTTCCTACTGTGATTTTTGCTGATTTCAATTTTCACCAAGACGACCTTCCACTAGCCTGGCCTCTCCATTCCTTGACCTCTTCTGTCATGATTGTCATTTCCACACTCCAGCCAACTCGTTCCCTTTGCCAAGTCTCAGATATTTTCATGACAGCAACAGCAAGCATTCTACAATCTAAATTTCAAGCATCCTTCTCTCTACTCCCCACCACCTCATTTTCCATATCAATGTCTACAAGAGAGGGCGTACTAGGCGGTGTGTTAGTTAAGACTGATAGTCTGCCAATCCAGTCTTTCCTCTGTCTCTCACCTCCCTCGTCTCCTTTCTTTTTTTGACAACTTTAATTCTAATAGCAATTATTGCAATCACTCCCTTGAATTTGCCCTCAATCCTTCCACTCCAGGTGAAGTGAAAACCATGGTTAAGCTCAATTTGTCCCCTACTGTCCCTGGATATCTGCAATTGAACACAGCAGGAGAAAAATACATCTCCATGTGGACTGAAATTTGAAGTCTTGAGCATTCACCTCAGGTGGGCCCTTGATAATGGCTGGCCATAAAATTGTATTCCCTATCCATTTCTTCTTCCTCTCTTCCAGGCTAATATCTCATACCTCATTCTCTCTCCTCAAACCTTGTGTACCTACTCTTCCATCCTCCCTTTTGTCCAATGGCCTTAATTCCTATTTCAGCGACAACAGGAGTCCCTAGAGGAAGACCTCACTGCTCCCACAGTGACCTGTGCCCCCCTCTGTCCATGTCTGCATGCCACAGACTGGCGCCAAACTGCCTCTTCAGCATCGCCTCCACTGGATGCAGGATTATGTACTCAGTCTGTGCCTAACCTCCCATTTGTAAAATAGGGGAAATAATATTGTCTACCTTTTTAGGTAGTTTCAGTTGTGAAGCCCATAAGTAGCCCCTGGCCCAGAGCACACACACTACGCGTTTTTGCCATGATTGCATTTTCTGTGCATATATGCTCTGTCTCCTGTGCTGTTCTTGCGGATGAGCCACCACCCTCCTCCTAGCAAAGGGCAACCCCTCTACCTGGGCACTGGGCACTGGTCTCATCCCCTCTCACCTAAGCAAGGACAGCGCTCCAGCAAGCCCCTCTCCCCATAAGATTTTTCCCCAAAAAATATAAAATATATAAGATGCAGCTCTTTTTCCTATCTCTAAGAATTTCTCTTGACTCCAGCATCTCCAGCTATTGCACTGGTTTTTCCTTCTCACAGCCAGACTACCTGCAAGAGTTGCCTCTCTCCCATCTTGAATTTCTCTGCTCAGCAGTACCCACCCCAAGCAGATTTAGCCCTCACCATGCCACCAGAACTGCTTTGTCAGGGGCACCAGAGTCCCTTGAAATGATTTCTTCACTTGGCTTCTAGGATGCCATAACTGCATGCATCTGTTCCTACGATTTTGTTTGCTTTTCCTTGGACTCCTTTTCTAGCTCAGCCCGATTTCCCCACACTTGAAATGTGGGGACCCTGAGGCTTGGCGCCTGGCTGCCTTCTACAGACCCTAAGTCCCTGGCTGGACTTCTCCAATCCTGTGGCTTTCTGTGCCACCTTTGGGGCATTCCCCCACATGGATGTCTTCGGTGTGGCTTCTTTCCAGTGTTCTAAACTCTAACGGCTCACTGCCCTACAGCTCCCTTTGAACGTAACCACTGCTGGACACAGCTCCTCACCATCCCCTTCCAACCCACGTTTCCACCAACCATGGCACCTCAGCCCACAGCAATTCTTTCTTTCAGTTTCTCAGGCAGAAAACACAAAAGCCAACTTCCCCACTTTCTGTCATATCCCTCACCTTACTCATCAGAAAATCCTGACATTCAAACGACCCTCAAAATCTGGCCAGCTCTCAGCCCTTTCACTTCTTCCTTCTTAGTCCAACCTCTGAGAATCCCTCACCTGAGGATTGCAATGTCCTCTTCCTTGGGCCCTGGGCCCCTTGTGCCTCCTGTCACTCTGTTTTCAATAGAGTTCCAAAGGGATCATGAGCCATTCCAGTTTGGAGTATGTCACTTCTGAAAGCCCTCTGGTGGTGTCCTTATCACTGAGGCCAAAGGCCTGACACTGGCCCACAGGGTCCCCCAATGTCTGCTTCCACACACAGTACACTCCTTCCTTGGCCTCATTTTCCATGGTGCTGGCTCGTTTCTGCCATGCTTCTTCTGGAACACTCTGGCACCCTTCTGACTCAGTGCCTTTGTACTCGCTGTCCTTCACCTGTAATGTTCTTCCTCCAAATCCTGATGTCCCCCTGGCTGTCTCCCTCACCCCCTCTGGTGTTTGTTCAGACACATTCTCATTGATGCCTGTCTTGGACGCTAAATCTAAAATGTCGCCTATCACTGCTTCCATGCTGTCTCCTCTCCCTGATCTGTTTTTCTCCTTTCCCCCTCATGTATCCAGGTGTACAGTATCTTTTTCCTATTTGATTTAGTCACTGTGTGTCTCTGCTCCAGAGTATGAACCATATGTGGGCTGGGACTTTGATTTTGTTCACTGCTGTCTCCTCAGCTGTGTGGTGAGGACTTTGGCCCAGAGAGAGGTCTGGATCTCCTCCCTGGCTCTTTGGAAGTAACCTCTAAACTTATCTAATTTCTTCAGTGATAGGAGTGTCTTAGTCATTCCTGGTGGGCCCCTTGGACCACATCTGATAGTTTATGCTAATGAGGGGACTCGTGGTGGCCTCTCAGCCTACCTCCAGGGAAGGGAGATGCTGGAGATGGCATTTAACTTTGCGGGCAATCAATCAGCCAGTCAAGCAGGCCTACCTACTGAAGCCCCATTGAAATCCCGGGACACCAAAACAGAGGTGACCTTCCTGGTTGGCAATACCACACGTTTGTTGTCACACATCTGTGCCAGAAGGGACATGCATCCAGAGGTCAGCAGAAGCTTTGCATTTGAAGCTTCCCCGACTCAGCCTCATGTGTCCTTTCTTCTGGCTGATTTCAGTTACCTGTTCCCTGTAATAAATGTAACCATGAATAGAACACGTTCTAGTGAGTTCTGTGAGTCTTTCTAGTGAATCATTGAATCTGAAAGTGGTTTGGGGAAACCACAAATTAGCCATGGGTGCAGAAGTGAGGGTGGTTTTCTGTGGACTCTTCCCTTTGCAGATGGACTGTAACTGCACTGGGGTCAGAAGCCCTGGATGGACATGGCTTTCTGGAGGCCGTGCCCTTCACCTTGCATGTTGGCTAACTCTGGGTATCAGCTCTGAGACCTGCACTTGGCCTCTGAGAGCATCCCTAAGTAGGTGTTGGATGAAGATATTAATGAATGAGTAAAAGATAAGCCCTAACCCAGCTTTACATTTGGAAATATTCAAAATAGCAGTTACTAAGCTCAGCCAATATTCAGCGCATTTTTCCCAGGTTCCATTTGCTTCTGACCTTTGGGGGACTTGCAGAACGTGTGAGGCCAAGGACTAACCGTCATCTTTGCGTGAGCCATTCCTGAACTTACCTAAAAGGCCTTCTGTGAACATTTCATATACAAAACTAATAGCGACATCCTTTTTATTCAAAATCGTCATATTGTTATTGGCAAATTTTGGAGTAAGCTGTCTCAGGTAGAAAACTATTAATATGTGCTGAGTGTAAAAAGAATAAACCTAAGGATTATAACAGTATTTTATTCTGTAAGCAAAATGCATAATAAAACAAATGTGTGACTCATCTAAGACACTACTAATACTAATGTTAAAATATCTGTTTTAAGTTATAATTTTTAATATTCTCTTTAAACCCAAACTATTCTAATCCATTCAGATTAAATATTCTATTTATCGGGGGTTTTTTTAAAGATTTTATTTATTTATTTGAGAGAGAGAATGAGAGAGAGAGAGAGAGAGCACATGAGAGGGGGGAGGGTCAGAGGGAGAAGCAGACTCCCTGCTGAATAGGGAGCCCAATGCGGGACTCGATCCCGGGACTCCAGGATCATGACCTGAGCCGAAGGCAGTCGCTTAACCGACTGAGCCACCCAGGCACCCATCTATTTATCATTTTTAAAACCACTGCCTTTCAGTTTTATCTGCTAGAACATTATATTCTTAGGAAATAGCCCTAACTTCAAACAGAGAGGAATGCAAGAGGATGACAATTAATACTAATAATAAAACCCTCTTCTCATGGGGAAAGCCTGCAGGAACCGCTAAGACCCTCCACTGGGAAGACACCCTTGGCAATTTTAAAAATGCTACAAAATGCTCATCTGAGATGAAAGGAAGAAAATAGGGTGATATAATTTCCTTTCAAATTAATAGTAAGTGAAGGCTTCCTTCTTTCATACAGATTTGACTTTTTTCTTGAAAATCCCTAACAAAACTAGCAAGGAAACAAGGGAGTAGAAATTACAGACGACCCAATTTGATAGTCAGCGCAAGTCAAGGTTTGCAGGAAATTTCTGGAAGAACCTGAAACACCATTTATCCCATTTTTCCCAGGCACACGTGTCCCTGGAAACATAATGCCAGTAATCAACGGTGAAATGTTCAATTACGGCTCGGGGCTAAATAGGGAGGGACTCTTACCAATTTTATTACTTTGGGAAATGTACACACACCCATTAATATTTTCCAGGTCCTTTTCTAAAACTGCTCAGTGATGAGAAATACATGAGATCAAAAATAACTTTGACACGGGGTATTTTTGGGTGACAGACTCAACTGAATCTTTTCTAACCTGCCATTAAGGTCTGGGTGATTCACCTACACTAGAAATATGAGCTTGGATAGTGAGACTTTCTTCCAATGAGATGTGAACTGAGTAAATCTCATTCAAGATGTAATTTGAATGTAATGCCTTGTCTGTAAAATAAACAAAGTATCATAAAAAGTTTAATGGTATACAGTGATTCAAGAAAATGCAAAAAGTGCCCAAAACTGTGTAATCCCAACATGAGCATTCCTCTATTTACTGCAACATGTTCTCAGAAGAGCTGAGCTCATCACGATATTTTCGTGGATCATCACAACACAGACTTTCTCTGAACTCGCTGAGCTGCTTATGATTGCTCTTCTTGTCGGTTTTAAATCATTTTACCAAGTATCCACGCTTCAAAGCTGACACTTCCACGTTTATTAGGGATCTATGCACTCTCTGCGCAAAGCTTGGGATTTCAAAAGAAGGGGGTCTATTGCTCAAGACAGAGATTCCCCAAGAACAGTTCTGGTGCCATGATTTGCACAGAAAAAGTCCTCACTCCTCCAGTTTGCTCAGGTGAACCACGTGGCCCACTGCATCACTTAATCATTGTCCGGGAGTTGGGCTCTTGTGCCAAGCTAGAGATGCACCTTGTTTTATATTGCAGTATCAGCAGTAAAAAAACATTGCGGACTTTTAAAATTGTTCCTGCCATCATGAACCTCTATCTACCCCTCGCAGAGACAAGCCGTGTAAAGTACTGGGTACCAACGAGGTTCGGGGATTCTCACTATACGCACAGTATGGTGAATAAGGGGACAAGTTTGGAATCTTAGGGTTTGAATCTCAGAACCCCCACTTCTTGTATGAACATGGATAGGGCTTATAAACTTTAAGGATTTCCATTTTCTTACCTATAAAATGAGGATTATATGCCTGCCTCCTAGGAGTGCTATAGAGATGAAAGGACAGAGTGCATTTAAAGGACTAACCCTGTGCCTAAAATATGGTTGTCAATAAGTGGCTAATAATTATTATTATTAAAACTCACATAGAGTCAATTTACATGTTTTCAATCATAACTTGGAAGCCAAGTGTTTATATACACACACACACACACACACACACACATATACATGTGTATGTATATTTTGAACAATTCATCTTTCAGAATTCAGATTATAATAAATTTGTATGGATACTGCTGGTTCCCTTTCCTAAGTAGAAAACCAAAAGCACAAAGAAAGGACTTGTCCAATGTCACAAAAGAAAGTTTTCTTCCAAAAGTTCTGCTAATAAAATGAAGTCCAAGGCTGAAGTTAGAGAGGATGTAACTTACAAGACGACAGAGCAGATGCCCTGGGGATGCTGCTTCGCTCTAAAGGGGCCTTCAGCCTCCCTTTTGATGACAGGGTATCCCGATTTGCTGAGACCCAGAACCAGTCAAGCACGCTCTTTTGCCAAAGAAAGTGGAGCCCTGAGCTGCAGATTGTGAAGACGGGGAAAATCACCTGGAGCAAGCCGACCTGTCCGAGTGACATTACAAAGGCCCACCGTGAACCGTTAGCTGAGCAAGCCTCTCCTCTCCTCACATGCGAATGACTACAGCTGCGTCATCACAGCCTCCTCTCTGTAATTGCAAGTCGCCACGGAGAATGTCCCCAGTGTTGGCAGCAAGGACTTCTGTGTGGCGTGTGTTCTTTCTCGCAGCTTCCTTCCCGGCTGGGCACCCTGGGACTCTTGGAGGGGCATCCTGGCTGTGTCCCATTTCCCCTCCCCCAGTGTCGATGTTTCTGCTAAAATCCCTCTATTTAAAGGTGAGATAATCAGCTTTTGTTCCATTGGCTTGGATCAAAGACAATCTCTGAGCGGAAAAACAAAGCCACCCTCCGCTGGGGGCAGCCGGCCTCTGTACTTTGCTAGCAGAGAAAAGGACAGGGTGTTTTATTCCTTTTCCAGGACTGGAAATTCTCATGCCCTGGAAACCCCAGCAGCAGAACTGAAGTGTTTCCCAAAGACAAACATCCCTATTATGAAGGGGACAGGACTTTGGCAGCCATCTCCAAACTGTGGTGGGCAATTTGGCACCAGGCCGCCCCGCCTCGTAGAGGGAGAGCAAGCAATTCCTTTGTCTGCAGTCCATGGGGCCCGGATTGGGCGCCACAGTCAGGAAGTTCTCTTTGAGGCCCACGGCCCCTCCGTCAAAGCCTGCTTTCTCCATTTAGTGTTTTCCTAATTGTATTATCTGACTCCTCCAGAGAAACAGCCTGCCTTCCCTGTCAACTGTGGCTCTGCCCACCACGAATGGCTTCTTTTTGACTCCCAGGGAGAAGGGGCTCGCCCACCCTTGGGGTGTGGGTTGAGAAGGCCTCCTTGGCCGAAAGCAACTTAGTACCAAACATGGGGACGGGAGAGTAGAGCTATTGATTCTAATAAAAAAAGAGACTTCATTTTACACAAAGCCCCTGCAAATGCTGTGGTTATAAAATCTCTGGAGTTTTTACGTGTTCTCTAGAAATGTCAAATGGGAAGGCTGGTGACGTGATTTGGCGGCGTCCCACTTTCCAGATCATCTCTGGTTTGTCGTCTCTGTCCTTAAATGGGAACTGCATTGCACTCCCTCCTTTCTAGTGAAAAGGGGCCTGGAAGCCCCTTTTATTTTCCTGGAGGGTGACCTCCGAGAGATACCTGGTCGCCAGGCCCACCACCAGGGACCCTGTGCTTCCCCTGGAAAGAGAGCTCAGAAATGTGCAGGGCTGGTTTTCTTGATTTCCTCTGTCCTGTCACAGGGAAAGAGGGAGAAGGGTCTATAAAAAAGGAGCATGTAGGTATTTCCATGTCGTAAACAGTATTCCACAAGTCTACTCTCTGCTGATTAGCACTCAAGGTGAGATTTTCCGAAATCATTTTTGCCACCAGGCCCTCCTTATCAAGGGAAGCGTGGCACTGCTGATTACCGAACCGACTAAAGACCCTGATTAAGAAACCCCCCTCCCTGCCCAGGCAAGGGTTCCCAGTCCCTCCGAAGCTCCCTGATGGCGGCCTCCCCTCCCGTATCACTGCACTCACCCTCAGCCTTTATGTTCCTAAAGGAAACAAGTGCTCCATTCTGTGCTGTGCCTCATTTAAAAATAAGATTTACAGGCTTCCTCTTCCGCTCAGCCCTGCACACCTCATTCAGCCTCCCTGGCATCTGCTTCTCAGTCCAAACCAGGAATACAAAGATTCTCCTTAGCTGTCTTAGAAGACTTGAACATTCTCCAGCTCCGCCGGAAACACCCAACGTATGTATCAGTTACATGTACGTACACACAGAGAGGGAGAGACAGACAGAGAGGGAAGGACAGAGACGAGACAGAGAGTGCCCAGGGACATGGTATATGTTTCTACAGAAAATAATGATCCTAACAGCTTACCTTCCCTTTTTACCAAATGATTATTATGGTTGCCAAGTAATCATAGCTACTGTACCTAATTAAATCTAAACAACGGGCCCATAGGCTATAGAGTAAGAATCCCATGGCTTTGAGTTTTTTAAAATAAAAATAAATCGCTTTATTAAAATACCATTTTAAAGCCATATAATGTAGACCCATTAGAATTTCATGTCCTAAACTTCATAGAGAAAGTTCTAAGATTTCTCCTCCTCAATTTCTATATTTATTTACTTATATTTATTTTGTCAAACAAAGCAGATGACAAACAATGCCTTCACCAGGGACATTAAGTCAAGATGAACATTTTGGAAGAAATTTTTAGCAGTTTGTGAAAGACGTTTATGGGCTTTTAGAATGCCCAGAGTGATATATGGTTAGGAAATCAACCCAGATCTTTTGATTTTACTTCCTTCTTTTCGCCTATAGCAAACACAGACCCTGGATGTTCTGGTTTTGACTTTTTGCTGCAGTCGAAATTGGTAGACATTTGCTAAAATTTAACCAGAGCACATGTTCTTTTGGTCATTGTTCTCCATCAGTTAGATGAATGACACCATCTTACTGCCTGGCAATATAAGAAACCAATGTAATCTGAGGACAAGTCATACTCGCCTCCTGGGATGTTACCAGTTATCTTCCAAAATAAATATGCAGACAGACAAATGATGCACCGCTTTACCTACTTTTTTTTTTTTCTGACCTTGTCACCAGAGTCTCGGGAGTGAAAATTAGCAACATTCCTTAAAACTAATTTTTTTTCATTTTCTCAGAATATACAAAGCATCACCAATAAACCATCAATTAAATTCAATTCCTTCTCAATTTCAGAAAATCCCTCTTTCCCCACAAACTAGTCTATGTGTGATGAACAGAGGGACAAAAAAGAGAAATCCATTCTTAATTGAAGGGTCAGGATAGACAAATCAGCCAATGGAACAGACTAGAGTTTGGAAACAAGTGCCAGGCACAGGTGTCTGCTTTCAAACAAAGACTCCTCAGTAGTGCAGTGAGGACAGGGATGTTCTCCCCAGCAAATTTGCCAGGTCAATTGTCTTTTCCGCACGGGAGACAAAATGTATTTGAACGCCATACACAAAAATCAATTCCTGATAGATTTCAGATCTCATTGGCAAAGGTAAACAATAAAGCTTTGAGAGGAAAACATAGAGAGAGGTTTTTGTGACCTTGAACTAGGAAAAGATTTCTTAAACAGTACACAAATAAGTACTAACAATATAGGAAAAATTTGATACATCATTCTATGTTAAAATTAAAAAGCTCTGTTTATCAAAAGACTCCATGAAGACAGGGAAGAGACAAGGCATGTTCAGGATCCATATGTCTGACAAAGGACTCACATCCAGAATATGTAAAGAACTACTACAAATCAATTTTTAAAAATAAAAATACAGGCAGCCCCAAGGATAAATGCCTAAGAGAACTGAGCAAACTCAATTCCACATGATCAATAAGCAAATGAAAGGTCTTCAACTTTGTCAGTCATCATGAAAATGCAGATTAATGCCATAACGCCATACACAGGGAATGGTCAAAATGACAAAGACGAAAACGGCAGTGTCAGCCAAGATGTGGAGTGACTGCAACCCTCAGATGGCACTTGTTGGAAAACCACTCTGGAAAACCCTCTAGCACTTTTGTGTGCAGTGAACTCACAACCTCACGATCACTCAGCAAGTCCATTCTCAGCGTCCAGACCCAGCAGAGATGCACACGCACATCCGCTGAGTCATGAACTAGCCCGTGCACAGCAGTGTCTCTCAGGATCACCCCAAACTGTCAACAACCCAAATGGTCATCAAGCCTAGAAGAGGTAAAGAAATTGTTATATGTACACTTATTGGAACATCATGCAGGATGGGAAATAAACAATATTCGACTGTATGCAACCATATTAATAAAACATAGGTTACACAAGGACGCTGGACACAAAAGATAGCATACTGTGTTGATTATTTACATGAAGTCATAAATTAGGGACGACTAATCTTTTTTTGTAAAAAGTAAGAATTGAGCTAGTTGCCCTTGGTGGGGGAGGGTAGCTAGAGTCTGGAAGGTGGACAGAAAAGTTTCTGGAAGTTTCTGGAATCCCTTTCCTCATCTGAATGTTAGTTACACAGGTGTGTTTAATTTATGGAAATTCATTGGTATTTGCACTTTTCCTTATGCATATGATGCTTTGTAAAATGTTAAATAAATAAATAAAATGTAAAATATTCTCAGTGGGAAATACAGTGGAGAGTAACTTAGCCACAACATCAGTAATGAAGCCCATTATCTTCAGAGTTAAATATAGTTATAGCCATATTTCCTTGTTGTTGTTGTTTTTTTAATGTCATAATATACTTGAAGAAAGGGGCAGCAGTTCCAGAGAAATATATTGTGGGCCCCGTTGGAGAGTTTTCTTTCCTATGATGGTTGCAGCAGACAGCATCCTGCCCCCCGCTCCCCTTCCCCTGTCAGCTCCTGCAGCATGCACTCACCTCCCAAGCAGCATGGACATTTCTCTGCTTGGGCATCCGTCTGATGCCGCCGTCACTGTGCCCATCCCCGTGACGGTCCAAAATGCAGGGATACTAACCTGTCCCAGGAGCAGGTCACAAGATGCCTGACCCAGCTCGTTCGCTCCTCATGTAACCTTAAGGGGCATGTGTATGGCTGGGCAGAGCTGCCCACGGGGCTGCGTGCCCCTATGCTTCTCCCTGCCCCACGTCACCACCCAGGGAGTGGTCACCTCCCACATGCACTGCCAGCACACCAGCCCTCGTCTCAGAATCTGCTTCTGGAGGGAGCTCAAATTAATACAGTGTGATTGAAAACAAAAAGTTCATTTATTTACACTCAAAACCTAACCAGATGTCAAAATAGGAGGGAATCAGACCCGAGATGAAGTGGGAAAGAGATAAGAAACCAAAGTGTGAACTTGGGTCCAGATACAAAGCAGTTGGGAGCAATACAGACTTTGGAAAAGCCAGCTGATGCTCCAGGAAAAAGAGAAAGGAGGTTCCATGTAAGGAGTAGAGGTTTTCCCAAGGAATTCAGAGCAAACTGGACAAGAGCAATAATTACGTAAGTTGTGGTTCAGAGCTGGAAAAAATGCAAGAGAAATGGAGATGGGATTCAGTCTTGGTCTGAACTGAACGGAGAGCTGTTTCCTCCCATTCTGGCATATTTTTTATTTACAAGGACAAAGAAAAAAAGTGTTACAAAGACCCAGGGAAAAACAAAAAGCAAACAAACTAAAAATGACTTTCTCTCCAAACAGAAAAGAAAAAGATTGACACCATACTTCTTTAGAAGATGAAATGCTGTACAGGAAGTGAAGGAGAGACTTTTACCTACTCGAGTTACTCTGTGTGAGAAGGTGACGGAAAACTTCCTTCGGGTATGCATGGAGTCAGAAATCTTCAATGAATATGCCATTCCTGGATAATCTATTGAAGATAAACTCCAGATAACAAGTGAAAAGTGTAAACACTGAGAACACAAATTGGAGAAGTCATTGGATGAAAGGAATGGCTGACTTCCCTTTGAAGTATTAATGCATAATGAGCAAGTCATCATGCACATTTAGAGCAGAAATCCCCTCAGTAAACCAGGAAACGTTGCAGGAAGCGGGGTGGGCTCCCACAGTGTTGGCATCTGGATAGACTTTGAGTGTAAATTCTCCACGTGGGGAAAAAGAGTGTGGCTGCCGCTGGGAGCTGCCCTCCTGAGATGATGGGTGAAGGGAGTAGCAGGGGGAGCATTGACATTAGTGTGACAGTCGTAGAGTAAAATCCAGTCCCGCCACCTCCAACTTCCAGGACCTTGGAAAAAATCACTGAAACATTCTAAGCCTCAGGATTTACTTTGATCCACAAAATGGGAATAATATCTGCATCAATATGGCCGCATTGTTACAAGCGTGACCTGAAATAATTCAATTAAAATATCTAGTTATTATTATTAGAGCGTCAGCCTTTCAGGTTGCTGGTTGGTGCGGATAAGGCTTTCCTGCTGATGTGTGCCTGGAAGAAAGATGAAGCTCTCAGGATCTGTCCTAAGTACGTGTGCACCAGTCAGCCAGGGATGACATTCGTTGGTGAGGTGTCGGCAGCCCCACATTTGTAGGGAATCTTCCTGGATTCTGGTAGCACGCTGACTATGTGTCTCAGTTCCGTTGCCACTGTGAGTTTTCCCCATGTTTCCATAGATAGTTTCACAGGTAAGTCACAGGCTACATGACAACTGGCTGCCAGACACCATTTTAAACCATTCACAGCAGAAATATCGAACAGAAGTAGAAAACCAGAAGCAAAGTAGAACCACAGAAAAGGGGAAGGTACATGAGAAGGCAGATTACTAAGACAGGCACCCACCAATTGTGAAAATTGCTTTCAAGGGATAATTAACATGAGGAAAATCAAAATATTATATTTGACATGAAATCCCTGATATTATCTTGGTGACATTTTTTTAAAACTTTGAAGAACAAGACAGAATCTCATTTTTCAGAAGCAAATGCCAAACTGCACACCCTCTGAAATTAAAATGTATTACTAAAAAAAAAAAAGGAAAGTCTATGGAAAATAAAAAGCATATCAGAAAAAGATGTGCCAATTTAATAGAAATCGCATGAATCAATTTCAATCTAGATATCCCAGTATTTCCTGTAAGTCTATTATTCATGATAGATTCTCACCAATTAAGCATATTATACATCTAGACCATTTTTGCTGTGAAATATATGATAAATCCTAAAATGGTGTTCAATTATATAGTAACATGAATGACCTTTATGAAATCTGCTATTTTATTATCTGGTATGTTATTTATTTATTTACCTGGTATATTACATTTTATCTTATATAATTTCATGTCTCCTCAATCCTTTACTATTTAAGTCAATGCTGTACACCCTTGGAACAAGTTATTCCAAAATGTCTTTTAATGTTCTGTGAACCTTTAGAAATATGATTCAACTCCTGGGGTGCCTGAGTGGCTCAGTCAGTTAAGTGACTGACTCTTGATTTTGGTTCAGGTCATGATCTCAGGGTCCTGAGATGGAGCTCCAGCTGGGCTCTGTGCTCAGCTGGGGGGCGGGGAGGGGGGATCCACTGGTGATTCTCGCCCCCAGCCCGCCCACCCTCCTGCTTGTATGCACGTGCGCACTTCTCTCTAAAAGATAAATATATAAATCTTTTTTTAAAAAAAGAAATATTATTCAACTCCTAATTAAATGAAAGTTTTCATTCATGGTTTTTAACAATGGTTATGTTGGAAAAAAATTGGATTTAAACTAGTTTTGAGTTTTTAAATATATTGTTTTAAAATTATTCTTGGAATGTGGCTGCGGAATATAAATAGTTCACTTTCATTGTCATACGTGCCCTCTGAAGGGCTTAGCAATTAAGAATGACCCTGGCAAGAATGCTGAATTTAAGGGCACCATGGATAATTCTGCACCATTTAAGGTCACAGAGTTACAAGGGTTCCACGTGAAAGCTGCTTCATGACATTCTTCTCAGTGAGGACTGTTGGCGGAGGGATGGATGACTAGCTTTTCTGAGCACTTCTATTGACATTTTACATTTGGAGATAAAAAAATTCATTTATTCATTCATATATATTTATGTTCAGTGTTTTGTAGGTTGAGATATATCTTTACAAAATATTGTGTTAGTGCTGGAAAATGGAGATAAATTTGAAGAGGCTGAGAGAGTTGATAGAAATTTGGGGATCCCAGATAAGGTCTAAAGTGAACCTTGGAATGCTTGAAAAAGAAGGTAAATGCTAGGCTTTTAAGAAATTTTTAATGAACTTATATTGGCAAGATCAGAAAGAATCAAGATTTGATTGAAAGACCTCACAGGAAGTGCCAAGTCTAATGAGAGAAGAGGCACTTCATTCTCGCAGACCCAGCCCACCTGCCTCAGGGTCACCTTGCCCTTCCCCTCCACTCCAGCGTCAAGCCACCTCTAGACAGTCCTTGCAAACACCTGGAGGAGGCGCCTTGTCTTCAGGGCACTCCCACTTTCCCTTGCAGGGTTTTTGATTTATTATGATTTTTAAGCCGGAGTAGACTAATACAAATGCCCTCTTAGAGCTTCAAAGCACTTGCTGGACTAGGAACGGTACAAAATACTGCAGACATTGTCTCACTTATTCTTACCACGTCACTATTGGTCTGGGTTGTTATCAATGATGATTTTTCCAACCTTCCATCGAATTCGGTTTTGCTCCCTCCGATCACACCTGTGGTCTTACACCGTGGTACTTTGGAAAGACACTGTGTAGTCACTTTTGCACTCTGGTGTCATGTGCCTTCACGTCCTCTGAGCACCAGCAGGTGACAAATTTTGACCCCTGGCAGCATAAATTGGTGCCACTCTTCCTCTTCGGATCTGTGTATCTAAAGAAAATTAATTCTTTATTGTTTAAATTTGATTCCCATGACTAATTCTCAATCATTACCAAGACTTAAAATATAATTCAGAGACATTTTTTCGAAATATCCTTAAATACCAATCTCAAATAGGAGCAGTTGGTTTTATAACACTTTAATACGCTTTCTGAGCTTCTGTCAGAGAATAGCTTTGACTTAAAATAAAATTGCTTTTCTTATCTGAAGCCTTCTGTGAAGCTTGAACACAGTATGGCAGGGTCTACTTCTACCTGTAATGAAGACTTTGCAGTTGGCCTTGGCATCGGTCCCATATCAAAACTCATAGCCTCTCTTGGCATGGAATTCACTTAGAAGGTATCTGAATGGAGCTACTCCTGTCTGCTGCAATCATTGATACAAGCCAGACCCCCTGCTTCTGATCTTCACTTACTAGTCATGTGACCTACCATCCTCACACCCATAATACAATTTACCTCATTCAGTGTGGGGAAGAATTAAATAAATAACACATGTAAAATACATGTAAATAATACATGTAAAACTTTTCACCTGCATATAGTAAGCCCTCAATAACCTCCTGTTATAAATACGATTATTAATGTTTTACTGCTCTATATATTAAAAAAATCCCATGCCAAGAGACGGAGGGAATAAAATGGAATTTAGACAAAGATAAGATCTGTAGGTTGACTTTAGCACTAAAATAGTAAAATACCGATTTTGTGTTGTTTTTAACTTCTATGAAACCTTTTCTTTCTCCCATCCCGCCCCCCTTCACAGACAGGAAGAGAAAACTGTCAAAGCTGAAATAGCCTAATGACCCTTCATTTTAGCATTTGATAGACACTCAATAATTGGGCAATAATTGTTTTGATTTTAAGAAGCTGGGACATCTTTCTTTGACTTTTAAAGTGCACACCAGCTCTGCCTGCATTCTGTCTTCCTTCTGGTTCTTCCTCCGTCATACCCAGGCTGCCATACCTCTTCTTAGTGCACCAAAGAAACAAGCCACAGCGTAGAAAATTTCAAATTCTATCTAGATCCAATTTGATATTTTCCAAAAGTTACTTTTTATCACTTTAAATAATAGTCAGATTATCTCTGTAGCATTCATCAGTCTGCCAAGATGTGAAGAGACGGAGTCTACTGGCTCAGTGTGAAGGCTGAGCAATGCATCATGGCAGCGGGCTTCATCATCACCCAGGCTCCTGGCAGTATCAATGGGTATTAAAGAGGGCACGTACTGAATGGAGCACTGGGTGTTATACACAAACAATGAATCATGGAACATTACATCAAAAAACTAATGGCGTAATGTATGACAATTAACATAACATAATAAAATAAAATTTAAAAAAAAGAACACTGTTTTGGCCGAACAAAGTCCAGTTTCAAATGTCATAATGAAAGGCTGTGTCCATGTCTCTTTTGCATTTAACTTAAGCCTGGATAATTTCACTCAATTTGGGCTGATTTTATGCTTGTCTGTTCTCCTTGACAATGTAAACATTAAGGTTCTGCTTATGTTAAAGACAAGGTTTTTATAAGGATGAAATAGAGACTTTGAGTAGTCATCCAGTGGAGGAGATATTTACTATCAAGCAGATTCCTCAAGCCAACGTGCTAAGACCAAAATCCTTGAATGTAGGACTTTGTTTTTGTGTAAGGTAAAGGATGTTAAAAATTCCTGTCAGGAGGCAGAACCAGGGCATGGTGGTTAAAAATGCAGAACTTCGTGCCAGCCTGCTCAATTTATTAGGGAGTAACTTTGTGCAAGTGATAAACTCTCTGTGCCTCAGTTTCCTCCCCTATGAAATGACAATAGCATTGTTACCTACCTCGTGGGCTCGGGGGAGGATTAAATGAATTAAAATATGGAAGGTACTTAGAAGAGTGCCTGGCACATAATAAGTACTATATATAGTAAGTGGCAGCCATTATTATTACTTGAAAGAGTACATACTGTGCCAACGACTGATGTTGACATAAAAAGAATCCCACCTTTGAGTCCGTTACAATGAATAGGCAAGTATATTAAAACACCTCCGTCAGTAAGCAATATTATTTAACTTTGGAAATATGGTAACTCTGTGCTTCTGTTCATGGCACAGAACTCCAGTACCTTGTCAGATGTCTCACTAGAGGCAAATTTATTTTCTGAATAAAATGTTGGTCCTCTTACAGGCTGCCTGATGGCACACCTCTAGGCGAAGTTAGGATTGACTTCCATCTGAGCTCTATCTGTGTTTTGGAGAAAGCCAGAATCTACAGATCTATATATGGAAGTGACAACAATACTGGATCTTCAAATACATGAATGTGGCATCATTTGTCACTCTGTCCCTCATTCTTCTTAATTCCTTCATTCCTTCTTAGTTTCTCCCAATAATATTTTGTAGCTTTCTCTGTAGAGCTCTTACATATCTCTTATTAGATATAGCCATTTCATTTTTTTAAATTTTAATAATTTTAATTTTAAACATCATGTAAAATTTTTTCTGTGTGCTGATATATACAAAAAAATTATTTTTTTGTATAGCATGGCATTCTATCTAGCAATCTTATTAAGTTCATTTATTAATTCTAGTAATTCATTTTTCCCATTTTTTTGTAATTTTTGTTCTTGTTTTCTTAGCTTATTCCAATGTCTATGAACTCCAATGCAATTTAGAATACAAGGGAGCCTGGAGATTTCTTTCTGGGAGATCTTAAATTATATATTCAACTTAATTCAGTCTTGCTGAGTTATGTTTCCTAGGAATTTGTTCATTTCATTTAAATTTTCAAGTGTACTGATAAACTTTATTATATCCTCTTAGCATCTTTTAAAATCTATAGTATCTATAGTGCGATACCAGACTCACTCTAGACACCGGTAATTTGTATATTTACTCATTTTACTAAATTTTATAACTAGATGCGGGTCCATTGTTTTAGTCTTTTAAAAGAGCCAACTTTTGGTTTGTTGGTTTTCCCTATTGTGTGCATATTTTTCATTTTGTTAATTCTTCTTATTATTCTCTTCCTTCTATCTTACTTGGTATAACCTGCTACCTTTTCTAATTTTTGAGAATGGATATGTACATCATAAGTATTCAGACTTTTTTCTTTTCTAATACATGCTTTTAAGAATATAAAAATCCCGGGACGCCTGGGTGGCTCAGTCGGTTAAGCGTCTGCCTTCAGCTCAGGTCATGATCCCAAGGTCCTGGGATCGAGTCCCGCATCAGGCTCCCCGCTCTGCGGGGAGCCTGCTTCTCCCTCTGCCTCTGCCTCTCTCTCTCTCTATCTCTCATGAATAAATAAATAAAATCTTTAAAAAAAAAAAAAGAATATAAAAATCCCTCTCGGGAACATTAGCTGCATCCTACAAGTTCTTATATGTAGTATTTTCTTTAGTATTCCTTTCAAAATTCTTTAAAATTTCCATTGTGTATCTTGCCCATCACTTACGTAGCACTTTATTGTTTAATTTCAGGATTTTAGGGGTGCCTGGGTGGCTCAGCCAGTTAAGCATCTGCTTTCAGCTCAGATCATGATCCCAGGGTCCTGGGACGGAGACCCACGTAAGGCTCCCTGCTCAGCGGGGAGTCTGCTTCTCCCTCTCCCTCTCCCCTCCTCACCCCTCACTTGTGCTCTCTCTCTCTGTCTCAAATAAATAAATAAAATATTTAAAAATAATATTAATTTCAGGATTTTAATTAGGAATTTTATTTTTTTATACTATTGTTTTCCAGCTTAATCCCACTGTTGTCAGAGAACATATTCTGAATTATTTTATTATGTGGAGGTGTTGAACCATGCTTTATGACCCAATAATAAGTCAGTTTTGATAAAAATCTTTTTTTGAAAATTTCTCTCATTTGGAGGCTTGACATTATATACATGTCCCTTTGCAGTTTGTGAATTTGTTGAGCAGTTCTCCTCTATCCTTCCTGACCTTCTGTCACTTGTACTACCTGCTATGGGAGAGATGTGATAAACCTTCCAATTATGATTATGACTTTATCTTCCCTCTTGGTTCTATCAATTTTTGCTCTATGTATTTTAAAGCTATACTTTGGAGATCGTAGGGGTTTCAAATGCATACCTCTTCCTGATGGACTGACCCCACTGTGATTTGTGATTAGACTTCCTGCCACAGATTTCTCTATCATGTTCTTCTCTGATATTAGAATAGCTAAATGAGCCTTATTTTGATTAGCTTTAAATGCTATGTTGTTTCGGGCGCCTGGGTGGCTCAGTTGGTTAAGCGACTGCCTTCGGCTCAGGTCATGATCCCGGGGTCCTGGGATCGAGTCCCGCATCGGGCTCCCTGCTCTGCGGGGAGCCTGCTTCTCCCTCTCCCATTCCCCCTGCTTGTGTTCCCTCTCTCTCTGTGTCTCTCTCTGTCAAATAAATAAATAAAATCTTTAAAAAAAAAAATGCTATGTTGTTTCCAAGCACTTGATTGAAAACTTTTGTTTGCATATTTTAATTTTGTAGCTTATAAACAGAATATAGAGAGTTGTGTTTATTTTACTCAATATAACAATCTAGAGTCCTTAGTTCATTTGTTTATTGAAATTACTGAAGTATTTAGCTTGAAATTTGCCATCTTCTTATTTTTTTTAATTGTTTCATTTTTATTTGTTCCTTTTCATCTCTGGTCTTCCTTTACATATGTTAAGGTTGTTTTTTTTTTCATTGTATTTTTAACTCTATTAGTGTATATATTGTTTGTACTATTACACATTGTTATTGTTCTAGTTGTCACTGTAGACATTATTGGATTTAATACAGTCCAATGGATTTTATTCTTTTCCATATTCCAGACAATGATAGAGACTTGGAATGGTTTATTTTATTTATTCTTACTCCTACTTAAAAAATAAAAAGACATTCAGTTTAATTATGCATACACATACATCATAAAAGATAAACGGATTTAATATTTGTTATTTAGTTTCATTAGTATTTATTTATATTTATCCACTTATTTACTCTTTGCTCTTTGCTCATTTCTGGATTTATTTCTTTCTCAGATCATTTTCTTTCCTTCTGAAGAATTCTCACAGCTTTTCATTTATTGGTATTTTAATGATGTTTTTATTTTTATTTTTTTAAAGATTGTATTTATTTATTTTGACAGAGAGAGAGACAGCAAGAGAGGGAACACAAGCCAGGGGAGTGGCAGAGGGAGAAGCAGGCTTCCCGCCGAGCAGGGAGCCCGATGCAGGGCTTGATCCCAGGACCCTGGGATCATGACCTGAGCCGAAGGCAGACACTTAAAGACTTGCTGGAGTGGGGGGTTGGGGGGGAGGGATGGGGTGACTGGGTGATGGACACTGGGGAGGGTATGTGCTCTGGTAAGCACTGTGAATTGTGCAAGACTGTTGAATCTCAGATCTGTACCTCTGAAACAAATAATGCAATATATGTTAAGAAAGAAAAAAAAGAAGAAGAAGAAGAAGATAGCAGGAGGGGAAGAATGAAGGGGGGAACATCGGAGGGGTAGACGAACCATGAGAGACGATGGACTCTGAGAAACAAACTGAGGGTTCTAGAGGGGAGGGGGGTCGGAGGATGGGTTAGCCTGGTGATGGGTATTGAGGAGGGCACATTCTGCATGGAGCACTGGGTGTTGTGCACAAACAATGAATCATGGAACACTTCATCTAAAACTAATGATGTAATATATGGGGATTAACATAACAATAAAAAATTTTTTTAAAAAGAAATATTTGATTTTCTAATTATTTGTTTAAAAATTATTTTACTTTAATTTTGGTGGAAACAGAATTATAAGTTGTTAAGTGATTGTCTTTCAACACTTTAAAATGCCTTTTCATTTTTTTATCACTTCCATTGTTCTTTTTTTTCAAAGATTTATTTATTTTATTTTATTTTATTTATTTATTTATTTATTTATTTATTTTTAACATTTTATTTATTTATTTGAGAGAGAGAATGAGAAAGAGAGCACATGAGAGGGGGGAGGGTCTGAGGGAGAAGCAGACTCCCTGCCGAGCAGGGAGCCCGATGCGGGACTCGATCCCGGGACTCCAGGATCATGACCTGAGCCGAAGGCAGTCGCTTAACCAACTGAGCCACCCAGTCGCCCAGAGATTTATTTATTTTAGAGTGAGAGAGAGAACATGAGCAGGAAAGACAAAGGGAGAGAGAGAATCTCAAGCAGACTCCACGCCGAGCAGAGCCCGATTTGGGGTTTAATCTCACAACCCTGAGATCATGATCTGAGCTGAAACCAAGAGTTGGGCGCTCAACCAAATGAGCCACCCAGGTGCCCCACCCACCTCCTTTCCTTTATTCTTATCAAATCGCTAACTATTAATCTTTGCTTCTTTGAAGGTAATATGTCACTTTCTCCCCTTTGGGTGCATTTAAAATCTCCCTCTCTCTCTCTGCTTTTCATTAATCTTTATAATTTTCCAGGTTGGGATATATAGAGCTTCGTGAATCTGTGACTTTAGCTTTAGAAAATTTTCAACCATTGTAATTTTAAATACTGCCTCATTCTCTCTACTCTGTTTTTGGTACTCTCAATTATATGGATGTTAGACTTTTCACCACTGTCTCATACGTTTTTTATTCTGTTGTCTATATTGTGGATCTTTTTGTATTTAGCTCCCTAATTAATATGCATATTTTCTTTTGACCTGTCCTCCAGTTTGCTATCCCTGGCTTCTGCTGGTTTAATTTGCATCAAATCCATTTATTCACAACTCAATTTCAAGTTATTTTTCACTTAATGAAATTCCATATACTTTTTATTGGGTTGATATTTTCTGGTAAAATAGTATTCATTTTTATATATCTTCTTCATCTTTTTCCTCTGGTTTATTAAACAAATTACTCCTGGTTATTTTGAAGTTACTGTCTGCCAATTCTAAAATATAGGTCACCTATGCATATGTTTCTGCTTCCTTGATTTTTAATAATTTAGCCTTATTTCTTGGCATGGCTGGTAATATTTGATTATCCTTGACTGTGTGCATAAAAGATATAATAGCACAAAATTATATTTTCCTCCACATAGCTTCCACCTTTCCCTCTAGGCAGATAGAGTAGGGGGCTACTCACTTCGATCGCATCAAGAAGGAAGTGAATGAGAGTAGGCTGATACTTTTGCAGGGCTCTTGCCCCTCTGGTTCTTCACCTCAGGTTTCAGGGCACAGCTCTTTAAGAAGCTTGTGAAATCAGGGATGCTGACCATGGCTCCTCCCCACTGCTGGATCTTCTTACTAATCCATGTCTTCTGGAAACTGGGAGACTGTGGCAAACTCTGTTCCAGATTTTAGAGATGTTCTTCTAAAATCCTTGGTCCCTGCCAGGTGCGGCTTTGGTTGAGGAAAAGACAGGTCAAGAGTCACGAGTGGTTCTTGGATCCTTTAGTCAGAGGCGGATTTTGGAAGCTTTTATCTCCATTATTTTTTTTTCTCTCAACCCCCACAAAATTATCAAAAACTCTGCTGGTTTCTTTGTGTCTTATTTGTCCCCTTCTGCCAAAGCAGCCGAGATTCTTAGAAATATCCCTGGCACGACGGATGACAAATACCTCAAGGAAAACTGCAGTTGTAAAATGCTGGCTTACATCTTGGTGGTAACCTTTCAAGTCCTGGCTGACACAGAAACCACAATACCCTCGAACAGAGGGGTTTGTGCTTTATTTGATTTTTCTACTTGTCAGTGGAAATTGTGGTCTGCTACAAGCCTCCCATCTTGAGTCAGAAGCAGAAATTCCACGTCTCCATTTTTCTTTTTTGGGCGGGGGGGAGGATCTGGAACTTATGTGATTAAACTGGGCCACAAAGAGAGAATAATATCATCTCTAAATTAGATTATCAGCAACTGCAAATTCTTTTTAAGAAAAAAATACCCTTTTGTGTTCAGCCACTCTTTTATCTTTTTTAAAAGTTTCTGTTAAATGCTACAACAAAAGCCATATAAAGTGTGAGTGTTATGATAGGGTTTGTGTCTTATAGTTAATCTTTTCTCCACAGTAATAGTGTATATATATATGTTTACCTTTATTAGGCTAGTTGAATTTTTAATTTTTAAATTCATTGCACAAAGTGTATTGTTTTCAGGAAATGAATACACATACCAGTGAATAAACCTCTCAAAAGGTTATTAAATAAGCACAAAACCTCAAAGATAAAGTCCCAAGAATCAGTGAGTAGTAAGTAAATTGGGAGTACCTAATTGGACTTGCAATATGCATCCTTTACAATGTAGATAATTTGAACGTGTGTTTGAAACAGCGTATCAACTCATCAAAACTAAAAACTGAATGAATTCAATATTGAAGAACACCTATGCACAAAGTTCAGTTTTTTCTCCAAGATGCTACCCAGACTCTAAGAAATTGCATACAAGAAGCAGTGTCCTTAGGAGAACACCTATAAAGAGAATTATTAATAAATATAATACACAGCAATATGTGGCTAATTTTCAAAGTGCTATAATTAGAAACTATGGTTACACTCGGCACATTCCATTAGGAAACAGAACTTTCTATTGTCCCTGCTTAGGCAATCTCTCATGACCAGGAGCCGTACACACCAGAGCAGGAGACTTTTAATTAAAACTACAGATTATAGTAATTGTGAATTGAAATATCACCAGAATTAAACCCCATGAATTTCCAGAGCATGCCTGCTTTTAATAAATGTAAACAATCACTCATTGCTTACCCAGGAGAAAGCTACACAATCAGTTTTAGTCACCCTGGCCATGGCTGCCAATCACAGATGAGACCATTCTCTGGGATAGACCTTCCAAACTCAGAAACACCACCAGCATCATGAAATACTGAATTCACAGCACAGTGATAACCAATTTTCTGAGCAGCAGACACTTAACTGGATGAGGAGAAACCTAACAGTCCATCAGGAGGAATGCAGAAGAGACAGGCTCGAGTTTCTAGGAATTCTTAAGAAGCAGTACCTATTTGACATGCAATATGAGACACAAATGTAACTTTAAATTTTTAGTACCCACATTTAAAAGTAAAAAAAAAAAGGTAAAACTAATTGTAATAATATATTTTATTTAACCCAATCTGTCAAAAATGTTTTCATTTCGGAGCACCTGGGTGGCTCAGTCATTGAGCGTCTGCCTTCAGCTCAGGTCATGATCCCGGGGTCCTGGGATCGAGCCCCACATCAGGCTCCCTGCTCTGCGGGAAGCCTACATCTCCCTCTCCCACTCCCCCTGCTTGTGTTCCCTCTCTCACTGTCTCTCTCTCTGTCAAATAAAATCTAAAAAAAAAAAAAAAAAGTTTTCATTTCAACATGTAATCAATATAAAAAATTGTGATGTATTTTACATTATTTCTTTATACTAAGTTTTTTAAATTGGTATGTATTTTACATGGACAGAAGAACATCTCAGGGGCGCCTGGGTGGCTCAGTTGGTTAAGTGACTGCCTTCGGCTCAGGGCATGATCCCAGAGTCCTGGGATCGAGTCCCATGTCGGGCTCCCGGCTCAGCGGGGAGCCTGCTTCTCCCTCTGACCCTCTCCCCTCTCATGCTGTTTCTCTCTTGCTCGCTCTCTAATAAATAAATAAATAAAATCTTTAAAAAAAAGAAGAACATCTCAGGTTGGATGAGCCAAATTTCAGGTGCTCAATAGCCACAGGTGGTTAATATCTACCATGCTGGACAGCATATATCTAAAGCCACAGAGTTTCTTTTAAGAATTATAAATATCGGGGCGCCTGGGTGGCTCAGTTGTTAAGCGTCTGCCTTCAGCTCAGGTCATGGTCCCAGGGTGCTGGGACCCTGCTCAGGCTCCCTGCTCAGTGAGGAGCCTGCTTCTCCCTCTCCCTCTGCCTGCCGCTCCCCCTGCTTGTGCTCACTCTCTCTCTCTCTGCCAAATAAATAAATAAATAAAACTTAAAAAAAAAAGAATTATAGATGTCTACACATCACAGTCTTTGGAAAAACAGCTAATGGCTAGAGCCAGGGAACACAATTAACAAATTAATAAATTATCTTATTTTTACAGATTCAACAAGCATGTTCATTTCCTGATTGTTAATACCTTTAATTCATGAAGTTCTGTTAATATTTAAATATGCCAAATAATACAATATGCTGTTGATAACTAAATATATATTTAATTAGAACATGAAAATACAGATGTGAAGAATACACAGAAATATTAAACTAGGGTTTGTTCTAAGATAAGAGGGAAGCAGGGGTCCTGGGTGGCTCAGTTGTTTAACGTCCTGGAATCGAGCCCCACATCGGGCTCCCTGCTCCGCGGGAAGCCTGCTTCTCCCTCTCCCACTCCCCCTGCTTATGTTCCCTCTCTCACTGTGTCTCTCTCTGTCAAATAAATAAATAAAAATCTTTAAAAAAAAAAAAAAAGAAGAAGAAGGGGCGCCTGGGTGGCTCAGTCGTTAAGCATCTGCCTTCGGCTCGGGTCGTGATTCCAGGGTCCTGGGATCAAGCCCCACATCGGGCTCCCTGCTCCATGGGAAGCCTGCTTCTCCCTCTCCCACTCCCCCTGCTAGTGTTTCCTCTCTCACTGTGTGTCTCTCTCTGTCAAATAAGTAGATAAAATCTTTAAAAAAAAAAAAAAGAGGGAAGCAGATATGTGGGGCATAAAAAGATACTTGTTTGTAACTGTAAAACTTTCAAAGGATCTTTTTTCAAAAGAAACTATGTTCTATTTCGCATTTCTTAATATTACAGGATGTTCATTAGAGTCCAAGAAGCAGACTTTGTTTTACCTTTTCCTCACGGAAAAATATCTGCTATTGAGGCATAAGGCAAAACACCAGAAAATTTACACTCCGTTTAGTGCCTTAAAATATGAAAAACCAAAAAGCTTCAAAAGAAAGAATCCAGTTTCCATTCTTTCTGATAGCGGAATATATGCATTTTCTCAACAGAAACCATGGAGAATTCAAATACGCTGAATGAAGGAGAAAAAGCAAATTTGCCAAGACACACACCCAATTGCAATGAGAGCATCATCATGCTGTACAAATCACAGAGATCTGATAGGGCCGGGCCAGCCCTTGTCACTTGGCAATACAAATCCTGAATCATTTTCTGCATCAGGACTCAAACACACTCTTGGTGGCCCCGGGAGATTTTGGTAGTCTGAACTAATTTTAATTAGTCTTATTTTCAAATTTGTTGGTGTTCTCCCTCATGAAAAATTTATTCTCTGAGCCAAATAGCCTGGAATAAGTCAGAGGTTCTTCTCGCCAGGAGCACCTGTTGCCAGTTTTTGTTAGGTTGATGGAAAATTACAGATAATGAAAGGAGGACTGGGGTGGGGAGAATCACAGCATTCCACAGTGTGTGAAAAAATAACGTTACTATCCGTTTCCCTGCTCTTATGCACAGAAACAGAGAACATGTACCTAAATTGCCTTTGCAAACAGCGATGTCGGCAAGCACCGTCCTTATACCGTCAGGGACGCCTGAGTAGACATTAGTCATGTTTCCTTTTTAAAAATTAGTGCCGACGCCCAGACCCTCTTTTCTCTCACCACAATTTAAGACAGAGGGTGTCTTCAATGCCTTCAATACTTAACAACCACATAAAAATAGTCCTGAAAATAAGGAGGAGATGGAAAGAGGGTGTTGACATTAATTATAATTAGGGACTAAAGAAACCCCAAGTAGTTTGGACATTTATTTACTGACATTCATATATAATGCGTAGTTACTCTGCCAAATGATTCAATCACAATAATCATAGTTTTCATAAATTGAGTAAATAATTTCCCGCATTTCAGGTCTTTCTGCACCATGGACAATCTTTCTTGGTCACAATGTATTAAAGAAAGTATTTCTGTGTTATCGCTCCTCATCACGACCATTCATCAGAGGGGGAGAGGCTGAACATCAGAAGAGGAAAATAATGGCCCAGGGTACAAAAGGCACACATGTCAAAATGGAGGGAGAAAGGCAGTGTGCCAATGAGCTGGCCGAGAGTGACGACAGTTTCTTCTCATCTCTTACCTGGAAAGATTACAACTTGTTCCGTGGCATCAACTTGGATAACTGTGTGCAATTTCCACTCAACAGAAAGAAAACTTTCATACATTCTTGCTTCAGGATTGACTGAGGCCCCCTCATGTGGCCTGAATGAACGTCTTCCTTGACCACACGGAGCAGGGGGCTCTGGTCTCTCTCCACAGAAGCCCTGCCTTCCAAATAAATACTAATTCTAAACTCATTCCCAAGTGGAAGAAAGAAAAAAAGAAATCTCTATCACTTCAAAGCAAACCTTTTCTTGGGGCATCTGGGAGACATAAGGAGGATAAGCAAGACTAAATATAAGTGGAACCGACCAAGTCACACCAGACAGCAGCTCGCCAACCCACACCGCCATTGTCATGGAGCTCAAAATGGACAGGAGGAGACTCCCAGGACACGGAGACGAGAACATTTGAGATTTATATTAGGAATAGAATTGAGTTCATTAGAAAGTTGTTTTCCAGGGAACAAATAAATAATCCAGGGAATAAATAAATAAATAAATTATTCCCTCCATGGACCTGAGGCATCAGTAATTCCACAACTAGGCAGTAATAAGGGAGAGACGAGGGGCTCGTCCATTCTCCCCCCTAGTCTCGCTTCCCTGAATCTGCAGGTAGGACTGAGCCAATCCACCCTGAGGTATTTTATAACCAGAAGCTAAATATTCCCACTATCCCTTGCCAATTTTTCTACGAGTGAGTTTCTTTCTCTCTGTTTGAGAACAATTACTGCACAACCGGCAGACTAAAGAATGACCTCCCATCTGGTGTTAGACCCTTTTTATCCACTTTATGGTAGACTAAGTGAATAGGAAGCAATGTTTCTCTCATTTCTTTTATTGCATTCAAAATGCGCTTTTCAATTAAGAAGATGGGATGGCGCAGGAGGGTTTCTTTTCAATTGGAGGTCAGTTAATGCTCCTATTTCAGAAGATTGTACAGTATTTTAAAAGGAAGCAGAGTCAGTATCATTAGTAATAAGCTAGAAAACAATTAACTGGTGCCCTAACGAATTGATAGTCACAGTAAGCAGTTTTTGTAGAAAAATCATGGGAATAATTGATTTAAGGAAATGCAACTGTCAATAAGTAAACCTGTGTGATTATTTTGTCTGGACTTCCAGCTGAGGAACAATTTATATCAACAAACTATTTTTTTTTTCTTGAGTTCCTAACAAGTTTGTCTATTAATTTATGGGTGTGCTGAAAACCACTAAATGAAAACCTGTGTAAAGTGTAAATATTGATCTCTGTTTCATAGGCAGCAAGTACACTCTGGGGACTGAGGATGAAAACAGTTCACAGGCAACTGGGCAGGACCCTCTTGGGGTCACGATGAAGATCACCACTCAGGGCCATCTTGGTTATGATCACAGCATGGCCACCACTTAGGTGCTGCTAGGATACTCGTCCTCTTTCAAAACTGTAAGGTTTAAAGAAGCCCAACTCCCTCTCCCAAGATTAGTCTTTTGAAAGGAAAAAATAAAGAAGACAGAAGAGTTCTGTTTGGGATGCATCTGTTGTGAGACAAACTGATTGAAGTCTTGCTGAAGTCTGAGGCATGACCTGTGTGTGCGGGTGTGCTGAGTTAAGGACTTCTGAATGTAATGATTATATAATTAATGAGTAGAACAAAATAACTGAGTGTAATCTCCATGCCCCCTCCAAAATTTTGGAAAGGTAGTGGTGGACAATGGAAACATGAGAAATTCTAGGTAGGAGGAGCTTGGGAGTACCAATCTGGTCCTCCGGGTCCAAAATAGACCTTTTCTTGACAGCACATTTGCATGGTAAGTATACTGCATTCGCCCAGATTATCTGTTTGTGGAGGGTGGCTTGGGAGTGGGGAGGTACTTGATCAGGGTTTCATGTGTCAGCCACCTATAGAATGCTAAAATTGGCTCTCCTAGAATAGTAACCTTCATAACCTCACCTCAACTTACAGATGGGAAAGTCCCCCATAGGTATGGCCAAGGTCCCAAGAATCAAGTCAACTAGAAGCCGTTGGGTCCTGACTCAGGTGTCCTGCCCTATCTTGGAGTCCTTTTCCCATGATGCTGCTGGTTCCTTGCTTTCACCTCTCTATCTAACATCCACTCCTTCTGCAGGTGTATTGGAACAAAGTTACAGATGGAGCAAATGCAGACATAAGATGTGGTCAGCTCTGTGTGAATCATAACTTGCCTTCCCAGGGAGCAGTCTGTGTCCCCCCAGGAGGGGCTACACAAAGAAGAATGGGAAAGCCTGGTTCAAAATTGCTGTGAACAGTGCTAAACATAAACCTTTGTCCTTTCCTCGGTGGTCTCTCTCTGTAATAGCCATGACACCTATTTGACTTATTTTTAATGACATGATAAGTAAACATATGTTTTAATTATTAACACAAAGTTTACCATTCACCTTTATATCAAGCAGTGCCAGGTTTCAATGAAAGTATGAGCTCCTTTAACTTGTATGCGGAATCACTGAAATGCACATTCGTATTTCCCAGCACGTATGTGCATACATACTTTGTTCTTAGCAGAACAGTAGAAACCTTGCACAAACTCAGAAACACTGCACAAAACCAACCCAGCTGCATTTAATTCACGTCTTGCTCTATGCACATTCCACCAACACTCTCTGCATTTGGCTTAATGGTGAGTAAGGAAGGACAGAAAGGGACAGGAACTATAGATGACCCGAACTTTCTCCTTCCATGTCATTATTTGCAACTTCACTCGTTGGTTAATACAGGAAATTAACACTGGTTAGAAGGGATGTCGTAGGGTTCTTGGCTGCTCTGTGTCTTAGAATGGCATTGCCTTCTTTCTGCATTTGGAGTAAGTCCTTGTTCAAAAGGGAAGCGTGGTCTCGGGGGGCTGTCAGTGCCCCTTTACACGCAGACATCACAGACGTACCTTGTACTTGCTTTGGGTCTCTTGTACTCCCCTCCTACCCATTATGGGGCCACAGGAATTCCAAGGGCACATTACAAATGCTCCATACAAATGTGGCTGTGAGGCACGGTACCCATACACATTGCACGTACCTCCTCTGCGCGTGCACAAAACACAAGTTCAAGCATCAGATCGTCAAGAACTGTGGACGGCAACAGCAGAGCATTCAGGCGAGTGCTGCCCTCCTGCGAGGTGTGTGGAGGGTGGGGTGGGGGCCCTGCACATGTCCCACATCCCTGAAGCTCCAGTCTCCCTCAAGAATGCTTGGCTAAGCTGGGTCTAAAGTTCTAAGCACAGTTCAGAAATCCCTGTGTCTTCAATGGTAAATTATACCCAATATATACAAACCAAAAAATGTCTATATCCTGTGGAATCGATATGTAGAAATCAAGCTATTAGAACATTCTACCTAGCCAGCCAGCCATGCATGCCAGCATTTCCTATCACACGAAAATGTGGAAGTATAATGATTTGTGTTCCTGAACTGACAGTCACAGAGTCACATCTAGGGCAAAGGAATTCTAAAGATGAAACCCTATTGTTTTGGCAGATTAGGGAAACCAAGGTGATAAAAAGCTTTGCCCAAGGCCACAGATCTGGTAGTGATAAATAAGAGAAGACTTTCAGTGGCCTCCTCCACATCTCATTTCCTATTTTAAGGAATTCCTTTATTCATTTACTGAAAGGTTGCAGATACTCATGAGGTAATTTAAATGATCTTTGGTAAAGAAGTTTGGTAAAGAAATGATCTTTGGCCTTCAGTTCTGTGAAAATTAAAGTTTAACAGGAAACTATGTAAACCATCCAATTTAGAAGTAAAGCAACTCTCTTAGAATTCAAGGGGCTGAGCATAAACCAATGTAGCTATTCTAAACAAAAATACGTGAACTCTTGCTTTAGCATTTTCTTGTTATTATATTCTTTTAACATCCCATCCTCCTATGATTAGGTTTGGTATTTGCATTATTTTAAAAGGAAGTACAGAGGGCTGACATTAAAATATTTTTATAGAACATAATTTGGCAAGGACTACTGAAAGGAAGAAGTTTCTAGTTTTTTTGCTAATATAATTCTTTGTGTGTGGTAGGGGGGAGATTCCAAATAAATAAGAAGCATAGGCTGGATGAACTAAACAAACACCTAACCAACCAGGCCATGTGTATCTAAATATGTACTGATAGTTTGAAATCCATACGATACTGATTAAAATCTAAACATGAGCCAGAAGAAAGTTCAGAATCTCAACCCTTAGCAAAATAATAATAATAATAATAATAATAATAATAATAATAATAATAATAAGCTTAGGGAAAGAATGTTAGAAAAAAAAAACCCATGTCTCCTTTTATTCTTTTGATACAGTGCAGTTGGATTAAGTATTCTAAATTGTTGAACTAGTAAATTTGCATGATTTCAATTTATTTTTGGGGATAGAGATGCGGATTTCCCAAATGTCTAGTCCCACCCAATGCTAGTGCAAAGGAATCTCCTTCCACCTTTTCAGCTGCGGAGAGACCTTCTTGTCAAGGGCACATGTGTTTCCTGAGCTGTCTGTGGTGTCCACGCAGTGAAGAGAGATGGGTCTCAGCATATTCTTGGACTGTAGAGAGAAATCTGTCTTCTGGATGACCTGTGGGGAGCGTGTGAGCAGTGGTGGATAGAGAGCTCACCCTTACAGCAAGCAGGACACAAGCTGATACAGCTCTTCCATGTGTGGGACAGCATGTGCCTATTTGAATGGTAAGTCAGAGTTTGCAGGCGTCACTTGGTTCCACTGATGTTGTCACGGGAGTTCTTAGCATCCCTACGCAGCCATCTGTGTCCAGTTAGGGTACCACACCATCCCCTTCAAGGCCTTACCCTACTTCAATCTCCTTCCCGAGATGGTGTCTCTGGGAGAAGGGTCTGCACGACCTAGCAGAGAAGAAGAAGATGGACAGCCCTCATGTCCCCAGGAGGCCAGAAGCCGCTTCTGCCCACTGGTCTTTCCAAGGATCTTCCTTACCTGCCTGTGGCTAATCTCTGAGGGCATCCCCAAGGAAGTCAGTGTCTGCTGAACTCCTGTTTGCAAGGAGCCTCGGTCAGGACCCAGTGATCCTACAGAGGCTCTGACTGGTGGCTGGGACACCCTGACGTAGGATCCTAATTTCCTTTCCGCTGGGCCGGGAAGTGCCTGCTACAGCCCTTACTTGGAGCACGACAGAGCTCCTATCAGGGAACCACACCAGCAGGCTCCCGCCGGTCCTCAGGTAACTTCTCTCTTACCTAAGACTCCCAGCAAGCCTGGATCCTTGAGGCAAAGGACCGTCCCTTCCCTGGGGCCCGAGGTCTGAGGGAAGCTCAAGCTCAGAGGTGGATGGCTGCAAGGGGCTCCCATGCAGGGCAGGGGTTGAAAATATCAGGTTCATTATCCCAGGTCAGATACCTAGTACCCCCCTGATTTCAATTATTTTATATTTTAAAGTCCAGATACCCAACAGATCAGTCACGGTTTTACTCTTCACCTGCATCTTTGTTCTGTAAATACAGCCAGGCTGTGCCTGCGATGCACAGACACTTCAGCCTCGACAGAGCAAGGGACGCCCTTCGGAGAGAAGACACGTGAGTCTGTGTTGAGAACCATTCCCTCCCGGCTCACTGTTGCTCGTGGGGACTCAGGCGGGGTGACGTGTGGAGGAGGGATGGTGATGCCAACAGAGCAAGGACCCTGATCCTGGTCCGATCACGTATTTTCAGGAGAAGGTACGAGGGAAAGAATCGAAGAGCGTGGCTGTGGAGCTGTCCTGGCTGCACTGGCGTGGGGGGAGAGACGCCTCCGGATGGCCGGCTGCTACGGTGGGGACTGCTGCCGTTGCTGGGTGAGGAAGACTTGAACAAGGTTATGGGGTGTGGAGGTGAGGCCAGGGGAGGGGGTGGAAGTCTAGGAGACAGGATTAATCCAGGCAAGACCATGCAGAGCTGGAGAGAGCTGGCTCTAAAACCAAGGCTGAGAAATTGGTCTTGAACAAAGAGTGGTGTGTTGAGATGAAGATAAAAGGAGAAGGTGAGGGTGGTGCATTTGTTGATGCAGGGCAGCTCAGGAGGGCATGCACCTATAGATCTGTGTCAGTCACCCTCCACTGCTGGGGGTCTATGGAGAACCAGGCTGCCCGAGGGGTCCCGCACTTCTGTTTCATGCTGTCACCATCTTGAGATCCTTCATCATTTTATCTTTGAACTTGCGATCTCTCAGTGAAGGGTCAGGGGTGATGGGGCATGCATGTGAGCAGAGGTGATGCATGCAACATCCACGTCTGTCCTTGGCAGCCCCTGACACTCCATTGGAGAGAGACTGCCCCTTGGTGACCATGAGCAAGAACCGATATGTGGGGCAGAGTAAGCTGTGTGTTTGAGGGGGGTGGTCAGGAAGGCATCTCCGAGAAGGTGACAGGTGACTTCTGAGCAGAACGAACTGAGGACACAGACAAGTGCCATCTGGAGAGACCAGTCCAGGCAAAGGGAGAGGCCCTGTGGCCGAAGCAAGCTTGTATAACACGAGGAAAAGCAAGGGGGCCAGCGCGACGGGCGTGCCATGGGAAGCAGGGAGAGGGCAGAGCACGGGGTCCTGCAGGAAGCCAGTCGAGGAATTCACAGACAGCCTCTTCCCACATGTGCTGTGGATGCTGGTTCCCAGCTGACAGCAATGGCCTTTTTGATCAATACGGGCCGATTTCCCACAAGCACCACCAGAAATATGCAGAAAGAGATACACGCAGCATATATAAACCTTGCAGACGGATTAAGAAAGCTCCTCTGCGGTTAGAGTTTCTGTTTGCGATGCTGAAAACAAATAGTGGCGCCAGCTGCCCAGCATCTTGAATGTGGTCAGTGCCACTGACAGGGCCTCAGTCGCCAAGTCCTGCAGACTGGGGGGCTTAACAACAGAAATTCATTATCTGTCAGTTCTGGAGGCTGGAGTCAAAATCAAGGTGCCTCCAGGGTTGTTTCCTTCTGAGGCTGCGGGATCTGCTCCAGGGCCCTTTCCCTGGCTCCTCGATGGCCGTCTTCACGTTCACATGGCAACCTCCAAATCTCCCTGTGTAGGACACCAGTCCTGTTGAATTAGAGCCCGTGGTAATGACCTCAGCTTAGCTTGCTTACCCCTAACGAGACCCTGTCTCCAAGTAAACGCACATCCTGAAGGACTCAGAGTTCGAGCTCCAACATATGAATTTGAGGGGCCTACAACTCCAGTCACAACAACCACTAAAACACACAAAACCGCACACACCCTCGCCCTACATCACCACCAAGAAACACACAGCTTGGGAGAGAGAGGGCACACGCGTGTGGGATTGCGGTGAGGTGGCCCCGGTCGGGCGGTTCAGCCCCTCTAACCTGCGCTCCCATACGTTTAATGGGACCAGACCCGCCTCATGGGTTGGTGGTGAGGAGGAAGCAAGCTACCACGCGTGGAGTGCCACACACAGCCCTGGGCCCTGTGGACAGCTCCCTGTCCTTCCCGGGCCCCTGCCTCCAGCCTTCTCTACCAGAACTTTCTCTGCCATTGCGTGCTGCTGGGCATATACACCCATGCCTCCATCTTTGTTCAGCTCAGTCTCTCACACACATACACGTCACATGGAGTATCAGAAAGCTCGGATCACTTACCTTTTTTACTCAGGCCAGGGACAGAGTTTCACTGACAGGTGAACGGGGGCCTGTGAAAGCAATGAAGAGACTCAGGCTTGAGTCCTCTCTCCACCTCCAACCAACCGTGGACTCTTAGCCATTGTCTGTTTCCTAAGAGAAGTGGGACAGACGCTCTCCAAATTCCTTTCTATCATTAGCATCCTGTCATCCTAAACATTTAGACACTTTCTATCCTTTCTATTTAGACACTTTCTATTCCTTTCTATCATTAGCATCCTGTCATCCTAAACATTTAGGCACTTCAGAATCGTTCTTGTCCTAGGAACAGCTAAGTGGAGTGAGGGTCAGGGAGGATGACTATAGTGCTTGGGGCGCCTGGGTGGCTCAGTCGTTAGGCGTCTGCCTTCGGCTCAGGTCACGATCCCGGGGTCCTGGGATCGAGCCCCGCATCGGGCTCCCTGCTCCTCAGGAGGCCTGCTTCTCCCTCTCCCACTCCCCCTGCTTGTGTTCCCTCTCTCGCTGTGTCTCCCTCTGTCAAATAAATAAGTAAAATCTTAAAAAAAAAAAAAAAAAGATGACCATAGTGCTTATCTGGGAGGACCACTGTGGGGAGAGCATGTGTGTGAAGAGCTGAGTACACAGGAGCCAGGAGACGTGAACGGCTGACCGTGATAGTAGCCACCATCATTATATTGAATGGTCCTGCTCCAAAGGCCCACACCTTTTGGTTCTCTAGCTCTTCACTCACGTCACACCCATGGCTTGTCCGGCATCCCCCCTGTCCAGTACCCTGCAGGTCTGGATTAGGAGACAGAGCTACTACTTACCTTAAATTGTCCCACATACATTAGCTGTTTCGTGAGTTCACTTCCTGCAGTGGATTGAATATTTATGTCCCCCCCCCCAATTCATAGGTGGTAATCCTAACCCCCAAGGTGACGGTGTTAGGAGGTGGCCTTTGGGAGGTGAATAGGACTGGAGGGTAGAGGTCTCATGAGGGGAAGAGTACCCTCATGAGAGGGACCTCAGGGAGAGAGCTCTCTTGCTCTTTCTACCATGTGAAGATACAACCAGAATCTGGCCACGCTGGACTCCCAGGTTCCAGAACCATGAGAATACATTTCAGTTGTTTATAAGTCACCCAGTTTATTGTACTTTGTTATAGTAACCCGGACAGACTAAGAACCTTTTGACACCAAAAACATTTTTAAAAATAGCATAGTCAGTACTTATCTGTTCACGTTACAATTTAAGATTTTTTTTAAAGGTGTGTTTGCCCCATTATTTTGTCTGACTGCTTTAGCTTCTATTAACCATGTTACATTAACTATGTTAACCTGTTATAACCTATTCTGGCCTTTTGAATTAGTCACAGAAAGAGGGCAGTTCTGAACAGAGAAGGCAAACTTGATAAAAAATGTAGGGAATCAAATAAAAATGCATGATCCCAACTTGGATGAGGGCTTTGAGGATTAGGATTCCCTGTACTCCAATAACATGAACATATACATGATCAGTGAACAACTTGTAGTTTCCGGGATGGAAACAAAGTGGAATTTCCGAGAAAAATTGTTCTTCGGGGATAGATGAAAGAATGATGTCGGCAAATGGACTTGGGATTTTTATACATTTGAGATTTTCTTATGATGGGAGAAAGGAGACAGAGTTGGCTGGGATGAGAAAGAACTGGGGAAGAGAGCTGATTCTCGGTGGAGAAGTTGGAAACCAAGAGGAAAAGAGCATATTTAAAGGACAGGAGATGGGAGCCCGGGTGGCTCAGTCAGTTAAGCATCTGACTCTTGATTTCAGCTCAGGTCATGATCCTGGGGTCCTGGGATCGAGCCCCACGTCGGGCTCCCCACTTAGTGCAGAGTCTGCTTGTCCCTCTCCCTCTGCTCCTCCCTGCCAAATGTGCGCTCTCTCTCTCAAATAAATAAATAAATAAATATATAAATAAAATAAAGTGAAAGACAGGAGATGGAGTGAAAAGGAAAAAGCACCACAGGGCCCCGTACTGCAGGTCTGAGCCCGGCTGCCAGAGCAGGTGTGGAGAGGAGAGACCCCTGGGGAGCATTTCCCCCACGTTTATCTTTCTTTGACGCAGTAAATTGTGCATTAGGACAGCCAGAGGACTTAACCGAGAATTTTTGAGGTAGAAAAGCAAGAATATTTGACCATTTGGTTTGTTCTCTGGCCTAAGGAAAAAAATAACATTCTTACAACTTAAAATGTAAGCTAATATCTCTCCAGACACCAGTGCAAACAGTAAAATAGCAGAAAAGCTCCCAGCGTCACCAGACTTCATGGAAAAACTGAAGTATGTATAAATCAAATGCGATATGTTTCACCCATGTCTCCTTAATTTTAGGAGACTCTGTAGCATAATATCTTTACTTTGCAAGAATCAAAGATATGAAATAAGCTATTAATGGGTGCCTTGGGGACTTCACATGATTTTAAATCCTCCTTTCAACTTCCAGCCAAACGCAAAATCCCTTGTCACTGACTCTCCTTTTCCTAAATTGTACCCATCCCTACAATTTGATGCTTTCCACAAATTCCACTCAATACATCCTTTGCTGACACACAAACCATTATAACTTTAAATTCATCAATAATGAAGGATTTTAATCAGTTCAGAAAATACTGCAACTGGATCAGCCATAGGACACCGCATCATGTTATCCCCTAAGTGAGAACTTACAAAATACCAAGGCTCAAAAGGCTCTCAAAATTTAAAAACGAAGGTTAAAAAGAAAATTGAGCTCTTGGGGCGCCTGGGTGGCTCAGTCATTAAGCGTCTGCCTTCGGCTCAGGTCATGATCCCAGGGTCCTGGGATCGAGCCCCGCATCGGGCTCCCTGCTTGGCGGGAAGCCTGCTTCTCCCTCTCCCATTCCCCCTGCTTGTGTTCCTGCTCTCGCTATCTCTCTCTCTGTCAAATAAATAAATAAAATCTTTAAAAAAAAAAAAAAAGAAAAAGAAAATTGAGCTCTTGGCTGTGTTAGCACTTTCAGGTAATTACAGACCCTCAAGTAGTCTTCAAACATCTTAAGCAGAGGTGGAACTTTGAGCTGAGACAATTACAATGACACAGATTTTATTTAAAAGATTACCCACCACATGCAAGGTCCCATGGTAGGCACTGGGCGGGGGGCAGGCGGGGGAAGGGGTTTAGATTCTCCCCTCATGGGGAATGAGCACCAATTTCTGGTACCTGGATTTGGAGGGTAGGTTCAAATACAATTCACAAACACACACTGAGTATTTCATACTTCTCTTACCCATTGCTCTAGTAACACATTCTGAATTAAACATTTCTCATTCCAAGGAGATATTTAATACCTAACAACGGACAGTTTGAAAAAAGGGAGAAGAAAAATCCTAGAAGACAGAAGCTTTCCTGGCCAGGCACAGTACTGATAAATAAAAATGACATTTTCAAGTTAAAAGATTAGACCGAAAAGCCTCAGAGAATAATTCACCCTGTGGCCTGCAAACTTGTTGACCTGAAAATAAAAGAAATAAATTTTATCGTGATTGTCTGCAGATGTAGACAAACAAGGGTGGTCTAATCCAGAAGCTGAAGCGATTCCCATGTGTAAGTCAGATCGGGACGCACGGATTTGGCACTCGGAATCGTGATATCCCAGCGTGTTTTGGTGTGAAAACCGCTATGGTAAATGCACCCATGCAGACTGCTGTAGATTTCATGTTTTTTCAAAATGAGATGCTCTTCAAGAAGAGACACGGGCGTCCTTGCTTACCTGCAGGAGAGGCCGCACCGGGTCACCGTGGGGGAGAGGGCTTTGCGGTGACCGGGTCTGTGACACGAAACTCAGCTCTCCAAGCTGAAGCGAAGTGGGTTCCAACAGGCTTTCTCTCCCATGGGGACGGCCTGCAGCTGGGCAGATGGGACATCTCCTTCCCCTCTCCCTCTGCCTCCCGCTGGGCAGGGACCACTTCCGCAGCTCTCCCTGAGCGCTCTTCTCCCCCACCCGCCTGCCGCAGCCTGTCCTCCCAGGGAGAAGCCAGCGCTCACTGCAGGCTCTGGTCATTCCAGTTCCTTCTGTGCTCATTCGGGGTGGCCAGCTACCCGGGCCGTGTCCCCTCCGGCCCGCCTCCCCTGAGCTGCAGCTACAGCGGTCTCCAACCCGTCTGAGGCACCTTGTGCTTGTGCCCACCTCTGGCCTCCTGGCCCCGGTTCCGGCTGCAGGGAGGCACGGCCCTGAAATACCCCAGAAGCCCCCTCCCTGCACTGCCTCCTGTCCCCGCCAGGGACCTGTCCCCTCCCCATCCCGCCACCTCTTCCCCCTGCCCTGCACTGAACACCATTTGGTTTTCTGCTTGTTGACTGCCTCTCTCCCCCAGTCTAAGCTCCAGTGAAACCAAGGATTGCTTTGTTTTGTTTTGTTTTGTTTTTGGGGTTCTCCATTGCCTGGCCCACTGGGGCTCAGCAGCCTTCACTTCCTAAAAAATTTTCCCATTTCTAAGAAGGCCGCCAACTTCAGATTCTCTTCATAGAGGCTAAATTTGAATCTAAAGATGGAATAATAGTGGACATGAATTATGTGATGTATTTAACGCACATAAATGTATTACATGGTGGTGGATGCCAAACACAGGACCAAGCGTGAAGTGGGAGCTCACGAGAGGCCAGTAATGTGGGCGGGAAAGGTGTGGGGGGGAAAACACCCCTACTGATCGCATGCACCCCCAACGTCCATTTGTGGTCGCAGGCAGTCTGTGTAGCGGTGTCCAAAACTACCAATAAACACTGCAGAAGAGGTAGGGGGATTTCGGGTTGAACGAGGAGAACATGGAGCTTTGGAGAAGTGGTGTCACTTGGCCGGAGCCCTGGTTACTCTGGGCAGACAGGGTTTGAGTGCTTCAGCTCCATCTGGTTCCAGAAGCTGCGGGTACCCCTCTGTGGCCTCTGAGGGAGGCAGGGGCTCACGGAAGCTGGTGTTCACACTCTCCCCCGGCCCCTTCCCTCCCCTCCCGCATGCTGCTAGTGCAGAGGGACATGATGAGCGCTCGGCCGTGAATTTCATCCCATCTCACTCAACAGGTAACCAGGAACAGTGTCCTCAACAGAACACCAGCCAGAGAGATCCAAGGAAAAGACGTGTCCCCTGCCCGCAAGAAAGCATCATTGGAGGGGACAAGATATATCCACAGGAAATGGTTAACCACACAAAGTCAGCATGGGACGAAGGTCTATGGGAAACAGTGGTGCAGACGGTGGGTTGTTGCTGGGGCTACTTGGGCCACATTCTCAACAGGAGCCAGGGCAGACCCTTCCGCGTTATGCCTCCTTATGCCTGACATGCAGCTTGAATGTCAGGGAGAAACCTCAGTCTCGGCTTGCACAATCTGGCGTCTTTTTAAGTTCATTGCCTTGCACAGAGAGCCTAAGAGAGGCTGGCGTGGGTGGCCACAGGTCACGTGTGCAGAAACTGTGAGGGGTGCTATGAGCTGAATGGTGGCCCCTCAGCTCCATGTGGAAGGCCTCACCCCCCGTGAAGACACGGTCTTTAAAGAAGCAATTCCAGTTAAATGAGATCTTGGGGGAGGGTCCTAATCCAATCTGACTGGTGTCCTCAAAAGAAGAGGCAGTCGGGACACACACAGGCATGGGGTGAACATGCCAAGGAGAGAGGCTTCTGAGGAAACCCGCCGTGCCCACATCTGGATCTTGAACTTCTAGCCTCCGGAGCCGTGGGAAGTGAAGCCCCTGGTTCAGGCCTGCAGGCCGGGGTACTTTGGCATGGCAGCCCTGGCAAACTAATCTTGTATAGGAAGCACCATTATCCCCCCGCCCCCGGTACCCCCGTTACAAACGGAGAAACTGAGGCAGAGAGAAATCACAGCCCAACAGCCAGTAAGCTGCAGAGGCCAGATCGGAACCTGGGACCAGGGGGTCGGAACCCACCCCTCCCTGCTAATTACTGCTACTCTTTTGTTCTTCTTGTCCAGCAAAGTGTGTGGAGGGCCCGGGGGATGAGCCGCGTCTGCAGATGCCCAAACACACACCCGGTCCCTGGGGTCCTGAAACTCCCACTGTGGCCAGAGAGAAACACACAGCAGTAGGTGGGACTTCAGAGGCAACCTCAGGGATGGAGGTGCAGAAAATCCTGGGAGGTGTCCCTGGGGAGGTTGCAGGGGCAGCCTCGGGATTGGAAGAGGAGAAAGTCCTGGGAGGTCTTTCTGGGGAGATTGCAGGGGCAGCCTTGGGGATGGAGGGGCAGAAAGTCCTGGGAGGTGTCCCTGGGGAGAAGGACTGGCAAAGCACCTCCCAGAGGGGAGGAGTAGTCAGGAACGTGTGGGAGGGAGCATGCTGGATCAGAGCACATCAGGACGGACAGGGCAGGGTGTGAACTTGCATTAAAGCCCACTCAGCATCAGATTGTGGGAAGAAGAGGGGACACACTTGAAGAGAGTTGAGTCCTTGTGATATAGAAATATTAGTAAATAGTAAACATAGCTCTGTAACATCGTAGTCCACAGACCTGTAAACACACAACCTCAGTGTGACGAATGGTGCAGGTACGCAGACTCTGTGTATATCGGTGGATATCATCTATGTTTGAATAAATAGGACACATATGATCCCATGGACATAAATGTTAACTTGGCAGTCTACACAAAGATTCTTGGTCATGCTCACTTTAGTCTGGATCATTTTTTCCCCGGGCAATCGGAATAGTCTCTTAACTGATCTCTCATCTTCCGACCTGGAAACCAGAGTGAATTTCTCAGAGCACAAATCCAATCATGACATGCCTCTTTTTAAAACCTTCTGCTGGCAGGGAATAAAATCCACACCAGCTTCAGACATGACCCTCTGAGGGTTGTCCACACCATCTGATGTACCTATAATCATATTTCTGCCCCTTGACCTTGCTTCCTTTCACCTTGCCCGGCCTGTCCCTTCCTGAGGTATCTGTGACAAGCCGGAATGCTTATCCCATCAGAGTCTTTGCTAGAATTCAGATCTCCTCAGAATCTAGTCCAGTTGTCTCTCCTTAGAGAAGCCGTCCCTGACCACTGTAACCAAAGCCGTCCCCTGTGCAGGGCCAGCATCATGGGCAGGGGACCCATGAGGATGCCCGAGCATCGCATTTAGAAGGGCTCTATGCATGGCTTAATGCTCTGTAGTGACTGTCCTGAAAATTTTTCATACTTTTTGATGCAGCCAGTTCTTCCTTTGCCCCTCAGTTCCTCCATTTTACATCATTCCATTTGGTTTTCCACATGGCACTTCCCATTAGTCAAAGTGATCCCTTTTGTTAATCTGTTTACTGACCTTTCCCCTCTCTAAGACATAAGCACAGGGAGAGCAGGAACCTCGGCAGCCTGGCTCACCACTGTGTCTCCAGCCCCTGGAGCCGGGCCAGATGCAGGCTGAGTGCTCAGTAAGCACATGGTGAATTAATGACGAAGGCAGAGCACTAAAAATACAGCCGGGAGTCCGAAAAATACAGAGGGTGGTTGATGTAAGCTGGGCTTTCTGCCATGGCTTCAGACTCACTTCCTCCTCTCCGGTCATCCCACTGATGTGACATACTGATTAATAAAATGTGCACACGTCATCCCAGTGTAAAGTCATTCCCACAACTGAAGAACCAAAACAAAAGGTCTACCACATGCCATGCTAGGATTCTCACTGGGGAAAGGTGTCATCTCCTCCTGCTTCCTTGTGGAATCCCAGTGGTCTTCAGGGATCTCTCCGTGTCCTGCCTCCCCGCCCCCCCCCCCAGGTGCTGAGCTCAGCCCCGCTGCAGTGAAGGACCAGCCTTAGGACCAGGCTGGCTGCTGCAGGATTCGTAAGATGACATGTTGGGACAAAGGCAAGCCCACATGGGGAATCCAGAGAGAGTTCTTTCTAGCTGTTCCAGAAAAAGCCTCCAAGCTATTCTATCCTCTTCCTCTGAACATTGCCTGCCCCAAATGGCTCTCAGAACTACCAAATCTTAGCTCAAGAGTAAATCACCAACTTGAGAATAAAACCATTATTTGAAGGAAGGCAGATCCAAAAGTGCTTGCTATTGGAGCTAGAGCCATTGATCATGTGAGCCTCTGTGCAAACCCTCCAAGTGGGGGTGACCAGTTGACTTCCTGTCTAACCCAGTTTGGTTGGTTCTCTGTTACTTGGAGGCAGCAGCATCCTAACCGGTGCATAATGATACTTTACCTGCCAAAAGAGAGTATCAGAAAGAGAGATCTTAATTTGCATTTGTTATATATCTTCTCCAACATTCAATAATATGCAATAATTAAAAGTAAAATAAACTTGGGTGGTGTCCAACTCTTGGTTTTGGATCAGGTCATTGTCTCAGGGTCGTGAGATCGAGCCCCGTGTTGGGCTCAGTGCTCAGGGAGGAGTCTGCTTGAGATTCTCTACTCTCCTTCCTCCCTCGCTTGCTCTCTCTCAAATAAATAAATAAAATCTTAAAGAATAAAATAAAATAAGCTTTGCTTTTCCAAATATTTCACACATTCACATTCAAAAGCAGAAAATTTAAGTAAGTCTTTTTCATCATGTGTGTTCAGATGATCATCCAGAATGAACTCACATGGCAGGGTCTCCTCTTTGAAGACCCTGGGGCTGGTTAAGTGAGACAACATAACCTGTGATCGGGGTCACAGCCCCAACCCCACCCTCCTCATGTAGAACCGGGCTAAGGTCAGAGTCTCTAGCCTTCCTGCAGCTGTACGGTGGAAATAAGAATAGTTGAACACAGACTCCGCAAGGTCAGAGTGAAGATTAGGCAAACTGAGGCACAGGACAAGATTGGTAAACAGTCCACAGTTGCTGATGCTACTATTAACCAAGGAGGAAAAAAGCGGGGGAAAAGGTGAAAGCTTGGCTCCAACCCACAGAGAGAATCTCCTTGGGGAGGGAATTGCGTTGTTTACAAGAAGATACAAGGTACACAGTAGCACGAAGGGGGAGCGCCAAGGGATTTAGAAGAGGAAGTGTCCACGACAGGTGGAGGCAGAGAGTGGGTGAAGATGGGGAGGCCTGGTGGACCAGGAGAGGGGCGTAGACGCGCGGCAGGGCCTGGCGCCCCAGAGAAGCCAGCACGGGGAGGCAGGAGGGTGCCCGCCCACTGGTCAGTCCCTGGAGGCCAGGTCCTCGTACCAAACGGTTTAACAAAGTGGAGACAGATGTGCCTACACACGGGTGGGACGTGGTGGTTTGTGAAGGGCTCAGCCTTTGGACTCTATCCAGACGACAGCTCCTAACACTCTCTGAACAAAGTTGGTAGAAAAAAAAACAGTTTTAAGAAATTTAGTTTAGGGCGCCTGGGTGGCTCAGTTGGTTAAGCGACTGCCTTCGGCTCAGGTCATGATCCTGGAGTCCCTGGATCGAGTCCCGCATCGGGCTCCCTGCTCGGCAGGGAGTCTGCTTCTCCCTCTGACCCTCCCCCCTCTCATGTGCTCTCTCTCATTCTCTCTCTCTCAAATAAATAAATAAAATATTAAAAAAAAAAAAAAAAAAAAAAAATACGAAAATTAAGAAATTTAGTTTAATTTTGAGACACAGGTATAAATAAGGATGAGGGGTTAGAATCCTGAGGGCGAAGAGACCTTTATGGAAATGTGTTCAGTGTCCGGGTTTGAGGGGATGAGCAGAGCCTGGCCACGGCTTTAACCCACGAGGATGATGGTGAACCTCTTCCTACTCATCTTCAAACAACAGCGAATGCTTTTTGCTCCAAGGATTAGAGGAGCACATAAAAATTGAGAAAATACTTAATAATATTGTTCTTTAAAAAAGAAAGAGAGAGGGGCGCCTGGGCGGCTCCGTCTGTTAAGCGTCTGCCGTGGGCTCAGGTCATGATCTCAGGGTCCTGGGATCAAGTCCCGCGTCGGGCTCCCTGCTCAGGGGGGAGTCTGATTTTGTATCTCCCCCTGCTCTTGCCCTGCTCGTGCTCTCTCGCTCTCTCTCAAATAAATAAAATCTTTATAGAGAAAGAGAAGTGTGTGCACAGCCCTTCTGGCCACAAGAGGGCGCCGTTGGAGCCGGGCATCCAGCAGGGACTGTGCCCAGATCCCCAGCAGGCCGTGCTCGGGGGCTGCCAGAGGTCCTGTCTGAAAGGGGCTACTGGGTGCTTACAAAGCGGAGACAGCCTCCGGCACTTACCTGTGCCCTGTGTCATCCATATGATCCTAAGATCAAGGAAGGCACTGAGCTCTTATCAAGCCTAAGGACTCCTAGACTCCTTAGTAGCAATTCGGGATCTGGCCACTTTTTGAGGTGGGCCGTCAGCATGCATGGAAAACAGGGATGCCCTGACTCCACACTGGAGCCCAGGCTGCTTCCCTCCTGCAAGCTCCCCTCAGCGAGGGGATTACTCTCCCCAGCTCCCTGTTACACTGTCAAACCGAAACCCCATTTCCTGACATGGCCAACGAAATAAGAAAGCGCCCAGTTACCCGAGATTAAAAATAGGATGCTGTTGCCCAGGGCTGGGGCCGTCTGGCCGATGACACAGGAGCCAGGCGGCCGTCCTTGCCCTCTGCACCCCCGGGAAGGGGAGGGGAGGTGCAGGTTTGCAGGGAGTCCTGCCAGGAAAGAGCTGGGAGGGAGGGGAAGGGTGGAGAAATCGTTTTCCTGTGAGTCAAGGGACGACAGCTGTCACCGCGGAGGGGAGAAGAGGTGGAGAACTGGGTCCAAGCCTTCACAAAAGCAGTGGCAGCTGAGTCAAAACAAGCAGTCAGAAACATGAGGCCCTTAAAAAATACAGTAATTCATACTACATCAAAGCAGTGATTAGCACAGCTTCCTGGCTGTGTCTTTCTGCTTATTTATGGCACATTACACATTTTAATGCTATTTTCATAAGGTGTTTCAGCTGCCATGGTCCCGTATCTGGGAGACAAAAGTGCCTGAGGAATACTACAATTATCGGGCACCCACTCCCGGCTGTGCACAAACCCAGTGTCAACCCCAGTGACAGCCTCCTCCCCAAAGGGGAAGCGCAAGAGGACGTGTTCCTAAGGCCCCCTCCACGCGGCCTGGGCCAGGACGCTCGGGGGGGGGGAAGGAGACGCAGGGGTGAGGGGAGCGGGAGCAAGGCCACGTTCATCTTGGTCAGTTATGTATGGGGGATGCTGAAGCCTTTGTTGAGGTTCTTCTTTCATTGCGTCCCAAAACTCAGTCTCAATGAAGACTTCATTCACTAAACTCCGGAGTTCATCGGTACCCCCTCCCCGCACACTTCAGTCCGTATGAACGCCAGAGACAGATGTAAGGAAAAGTAGACATCGCCGGAAAATTTCTCATTCCTTTTGGGGAATTTCTCGTTTAAAAAAAAAGGTGAGGGATGATAATGAGGATGACTTCAGGAAACAGGGCCATTCCATCTCATACCAAAGAGGCAAGATGTATTTCCCCCACGGATAAGTTTAGTAACCATTTCCTCCAAGTCTGGCTACTCTTTACAATTAGTCACCTTGAAAAAGACAAGTTGAGTTTATTTATGCCATGGGAAAAATAAGTAATCTCAGCTTGCAGAGATAAAGCAGGTGGGAGCAAACAAGAGGTCAGGATGGGCAAAGGGAAAAAGCGGGCGTTGGCTGGCCTGAGCTGGGGACTCGGGGAGGCTGAAATGTCACCTCCTTGTCACAGCAAGACCTGTGATTCAGGAGGTTTGTTTAGATGCACTCGGTATGTCCTCGCAGCACTGAATTCAGGGTCGCAGTTTCTACTGAAAGCATAAACTGTCCCCCCAACCCTGCCAGTGTATTTACTTTTATGACATGGTGGGGATGGAAACGCTTTAGAACCATCAATGTTGGTTTTGTCGGCTTCACAGCTCATAGTTGGTTTCCTTGCTTTTATGCCTGAGACCACTGCCAGTGGCCCTTCTGGGGCTGGGATATCTTTAGGGCCCTTGGGCTGATTGATCTGAGCCCTGGTCTCCCCACCAAAGTTTCCAAGACTGGTGCCAACATTCTTGGGTGGACACCTGTCCTGTAGGAACTGGGATTGAGCCCGAAATGCATCTCACGCAGGCCACTTAAAAGCCATCCCAAGATAACTCAGGTCAGAATTTAACCAGCCGCCTACAAATAAAGAACATCCCATGACTCCACTCTGAAGGCATCCAATTCTCTAAAGCCTCTTATTTCCACCCGTTGCATCAGCTGTAAACATATCCTGCAAGCTGGCACTGGTCGAGGAGGGTCTCCTTAGAGAGCACTGCCTTTTTCTTAAATTTCTAAAACAAAATTAGTTTGACTTTGGCAAAATCCTGAAGCATACACACGCCAGAACAGAAGCCCCAGAAGTGTACGATTGGGGTGCTCTCCTGGTTCTAATGACAACCCCTGAGATTTACTGAGCGGTGGGCACGGTCCTAATTGGTCTCCGATGATCATCTCAGTTGATCCTCATTGAGGCTCTCAGGGAGGTTCACTGTGCAGGTGGAGACACGGAGGGATGGTCCAGTAACTTGCTGAACCCTGAGCGGCCTGTATGCAGTGGGGCCAGACGCGAGCGTGGACGGACCACGCAGCACTCACACTCTGACATGCGTGCCTCCTGGTGCCGGGTCCATGCCCCCAGCGCAGGTCCCGCGGCTCGTGTCTGAGGAGTGCAATCTCCTTGATAAGAGAAATAGAATTCAAGAGAAAAAGTGAAAACGAATCATTCTTCATTCTCAGCAGAAGCAAGGTAGCTGGGGAGCCCTGATATTCCTTGTTCAGTGGTGGTTTGGGTCGGTTTCATCGATGTTGGCAGCTTTTCTTATGGCTGTGGGAGAACTATGCAGGTTAATGTTTGTTGAAAAAATTTTCACAGCATCCATGTAAGAATCAAACCAAGACGTCCGGGATGTCTGGGGAGGGCACAGGTGCTAGCCTGGTGCACCAGGGGTCTGCTTCCAGCATCTCGTGCAGCCGAGACATCCCACCTACAGTCTGGAAAGCGAGACACCAGGGTAGGTTTGCAGGTCGGGGTAGAAGGCACTTTGTCCAAAGCACCTGGGCTCCCAGGAACCCCCTGGTGACCGTGCTGTTGGGATGGAGGACACCAGGGCATAGAAGACTCCCTCCCAGGCCCTGGGAATGTCAAGAGACGCGGGGAGAGACAGGGGTCAGGGATCTCCCGCGCACTCTTTGCGGAGGTGGGAGTACAGCTCTGGACGGGGTCCCACCGGCCACTAGGGGGAGCCGGGGCCACGTGTGTCCCTGCGTTCTTAGGGTCACCAGACCTGGGAGAAGGAATTCTCAACCGCCTTGCAGCTCTCGTCACACGTTCACACGTCCACATACAGCAAAGCCAACTCTGTGTCATCTTTCCGTGGAGTGAGGGAGCGAGGGGATCCGGGCTCCTACTCGACCTGGCATCCTCACATGGGGCCCCCAGCAGGGCCACGGGGGCCAGCCGAGCGCCCTGGAGGGTCCTGGCGGCCAGGCCCTTGAGGGCCCCTGTCGAAGACCGTGGAGGTACGTTTCTGAGTGACAGACCAACGTGGTGCCCACAAAGCAGTGAGCGACTTCGGGCTCAATAATTTAGCCACAGCGGGGTCCCTCGGGGCTGGGAACTCTGAACCCCTGGGCCGTCCAAGACGCAGGCAGCAGTAAGCTTAGGGAGCCGAGCGCACTCCACATCAGCAGCGTCTGGCCGGAGCAGAGGCCAGCGTGCCAGGACCAACGTCACAGAAAGGGCCCACGGGTCACATGGTCCCGCCCCTCGGGCCGCTTGCCTCCACTCACTTTCTCTGAGGGAAAAATGCTGACACCATTTCCTAAGCTTTAATTATACATCACACTCATCCCTTTAGTCAAAGAAAAGCTGAATGTAAACTCCAAGCCACATTGACAGTATTGACCCATTATGGCCCCAAATGAGTTATACTTCTGCCTGCCAAAGTGATGGAAGCGCGCCCCCCCAAGAGAAAGACACCAATTCTTTGTGTCCTTGACAGACAGCATCAATTTCCGGAGCAGGCAGATCCTTCCCTAGCAGATTTAGGAGACCAAAGAGAGTTACAGCCCCTGTTAATACCTGGGGCGGTGGAGGGGGGAGGGGTGCCGGGGGGGCCCCGTTCCTGTGAGTGTTTTCATGGCAATATATGGGTGCATAGGCTGCTCTGAATGGGACAGTCTCACAAACATGTTCTAAATATGGGTCTGTGTGTACGTATAGATTAGCCCAAGCTCACAACAGAAAAACAGCCTGGCTGTCCATCCCTTTCCCCTCCCTCTGCAGGAATTTGGCTTGAGATGAAGGTTTGATCTTTTAGTAATAACATTCTCAGTGTCCAACTGAGTGCAGCCAAGGGAAATAAACACGTCGGCTTCTGAACCTGGTTTTGCCGTAGATTGACATGGCCGCTGACAAAGGATTAACCTCTTGTTGCCTCAGGGCTCTCCTCTCCAAAAGATGACCCATATTTTCAACCCAAACAACTTCAATACATTAATACTTAATGGCCACAGAGCACAGCATAACGATGTGAATGTTTAACCGAGGTTACGCTCTTTCACAATCGGCGCTATTTTGGTCCTAAGCATGCTTCCAGCCTTCACAGTTATATGGAAATTAAATACCCTTTAAAGGGGAAGGAAAAGAATGGTGTGTGCACAGAAGAAATCCAGTTTCACAGACTGTGCCTTTGAGTGCCTTGCCAAGACTAAGGCGACAAATATTCTGAGTCTTTGTTCGAGAAAAGTCCTGGTTCCTGGCTCCTGGTTAATGTACCTCGCCCTCGTCCAACAGCATAGTGCCCATCTTAGCACCACCCAGGGTCACTTGCGTAGTCTTTAACCTCAAACTCTCACCAGTAGAAATAACGTAGGATTGAGTATCCCCAGCACTGCTCAAGAGTTCTATGCCCCCCTGAAAATGACAGTGCGGAAACTCAAGTGAAAATGGATCTATTCGCCTGCTGAATTATACCTTCGGATTAACTGAGAAGGTTTTGCTAAAACAGGTCAGGACAGGGGCTCTTAACTAGGCTTGAAACAGAACAGATTCATAACCACTCATTCTAAGGGAAATCATTGCCTGAAAAAAGAAGTTTCCAGATTTCCCAAGTAATGCATAAATTCCAGAAATAATCCAGATTTCCTCAGAATCAATACACTTTACATTTGGGAGGAAACTTCGTGGATATGTTATAGTCCTGCCAGGTGCTGTAAAAAACAAATTCGTCCCCACATTACGCTGGCGCCATGCTGGCCCATGTATTGGTCCAGGGCGTGTGATCTTGGTCTGTGGGCAGCCTTCATGGTCTCGGGCTCCTTCCCCACTGTGGTTCTGCCTTCCAGCAGGATCTCAGAGTCTTCAGCACCCAGACAGCAGATGGGGGAAGAAACGGCCAAGAGAAGCTACTGGCTTCCAAACTGCGATGGTGTGGAAATGGCAGCCATCACTCTGCTCACACTCCGGGGGTCAGAACTTGTCACAAGACCCCAACCATATGCAAAAGAGGCTGAGAAATGTAACGTAGTCCCTAGCTTGGCTGCATTTCTCCGAGATAAGTCTTTACCTTGACTTGCTGTGGATGGGTCTCGGGCTCTGCCACACAGCCATCTTACCTTGCGGTGCCCCAGGCAGCGACCTTTCAATAGCAGACCTGACAGTGCCGTCAATCAATGTCTTTGGAGCCCTTCCAGAGACCAAGAGCTCTCTACCTTGCAGGAAAATCTATTTAATTTTTGGGAAAGGACTAATTGTAAGAAAGTCCTTATATCAAGTTACGGTATTTTGTCACACAATATCCATCTGTTGATCTTCATCCTACCCTTCTAGAGTCATACAGAATAAGTCTACTTCATCTTCCACTTGACAGACCGTCAAAAGATTGAAGGTCTACCGTGTTTCCCGTAAGTGATTAATTTTCTAAGCATCCCCTGATCATTGATTTTCATTTCGCTTATTATACTGGTCATCTTTCTTGGGATATTCACGTGACTACTCTTGGCCTTCTTAAAATGGTTAGCTCAGAAATGAAAACCTTTCATCAGGTAAGCAGAAGGGAGTATAATGGAATGATAGGAGAAAGACTCAGTGCATCTTCTTCTGAAAGCCGTTCCTATGGAAGAACATTCTTGAGGTACTGTCCCGACTTCTTGTCAGCTGGCTGGTGGCTTCAGACTCCTGGTTATGGGTCCCAGGAGAACAGAAGCTCTGCTGCTGGGGAGTGTTCCCTGATGCAGTGTTCTTGCAGGGAGACAGTTTCACTGTGAGGGCTTGTCTCAGATCAATGCTTTTTAAAGCTTAAAAAGAAAAATATGGCTGAACTAAAATGATAATAAAGAGAGCGCAAGATAATACAGTCTTTTATGCGGGCCTTATATCACATAAGCCATGCTTTAGAGCAATCCTGGAGGTGAGGATAAATTAGACACAGAATCTTTTATTTTTTAAAAAAATTAATAAAGTTTAGATTAAATATGAACGTGGAAAGCTGCAGTCCATTGCTCCTGGATGAAGCCTGAGAAAGATGAGGTTTGTTACTCTTCTTCCCTCAAGGCTGGCATGGGAAAATAGTCTCGATGAAAATAGTTTAAATTTTTTTAAATTTTTAAAATTAATTTTTACAATTAGAACTCGGATTCTGTGAAAGAATATTTTACAGTGACTGCACCATTTTGTAAAAAGGATCCAGAAAAGCAGTTTGTCTCTATTATACTTTATTTTGCTCTCTTTTGATGGGAGAAGGGATGGAATCATAAGTAACCTTTGAATATAGTTTAGAAACTTAATGTGGAAAGGGCACTAATATTGTAATTACCAGTTTTCCTTTATCAGGCGCAGCTCTCTTTGTTGCTCCTGCTATTTAAAGTTACTGTTCACATACTGTGGCTAATTCCCTTTGTTACATTTCACAGTGAATGCTGCTTCCTGAATATTTGTTATTGCAGTGCTATGGATGTACGCTTCTCTGATAAAGGAAAAACTGGGTGCATCCATCTGTGGGCAAATTAAAAATGAATTTAACCCCCTGGCTTCCATGACAGTGTCCCCTTAGGCAAAATGTGCCCTACGCTTTTGACTGACAAGGTATTACATTGTGGTCGCATATAGGTTTTATTTTGTAATGGTATTTGGTAGAGCATAAAAAAAAAAAAACCTTTTTTGACCTTGTATTTATACCAAGAGGGGACACAGAGGGCAGGGACTAGAGTGGAGGCTTATGGAGTCTAGAGAACAAGGGAAAAACAGTGAAAGACTTTGATTCTGGAAGGAAAAGATCTATTTTCATTATTCAAGGTACAGTCCCTGACAAGTTGTTATTTTCTTGGTAACTGGATTAGAGTTTTTGAATATTGGTTGTGCCGGCTCCTCGGAGACTCGGGAAGGGAGAAAAGTGGGGATGGAAGCTGGAGCAGGTTGGGTAAGGAAGGCTTGCGGAACCAGCAGGATGGGAGAATCTCTTCTTAGCACCCAACCAGAACCCACAGAGACTACAGAAGTGGAAGTTCTTTTTTTTTTTTTTCTAAGAATTATTTTCTACTTCTCTCCTTTCAATAGTATTGCCACTAACAGGAGTCTGTCCTTACAGGGAGAATATGAACATTTCGTCTTCTCTTGTCTATTTCTCTGTTATAATTTCCAATGAAAGAGAGCAAGAATAAGAAAAGAATTGGCATTTTTTTCTGTCCCTCTCAATGTAATTTTGAAAAGAGAAAAAGGAAAAGCCTACCACACAAAGGAACAAATTTTGCTGTGTACTGGGGATTATAACATTAAGTTGATTCATTCAACAAATATTTGTTGAATGACTGCCATGCACCAGTCTCTATTCTAAGCCTGTGGCAGATGAGTGAACAAGTCAGAGAAAAATCCTGATTTTGAGGAGAAAGAACCTGGTGAGGGAAGACCTTAATGACCAAGAAAACAAATAAAAGTAACATATGGAAAGGAGGTGAAACAGGGCAAGCTGAGACGAATTGTAAGATCACATCCATGAGGCTGGCCAGAGACATCAAAGTGACATTTAATTGGAGTCCTGAGAGATGTGAAGGATCAGTGCTGGAGCATTCATGTCCCCGGCTGATGGAAGAACGAGTGCAAAGGCCCTGGGCCACGAAAAATCTGTACGTGTTCGAGGAACCCCAAGAAGCCAGTCTGGTGGGCCCTGGGGCCCAGGGAGAGCCTGGAGATGAGGATGGAGAAGTTGGCAAGTCAGGTTAGGTCAAGCATTGTGGGGCCTTGGATTTTATTCAAAGTGCATGGTAAGTCATGGAGGACTTTATCTATTTTTCATTTTAAGAATATAGATGATTTTAGGGGCACCTGGGTGGTTCAGTTGGTTAAGCATCTGACTCTTGATTTCAGCTCAAGTCATGATCTCAGGGTCGTGAGATCCAGCTCCGTGTTGGGTTCTGCGCTGGGCGTGGAGCCTGCTTAAGATCCTCTCTCTCCTTCTCCCTCTGCCCCTCTTTCCCTCCCCCAAAAAAGAAAAGGATATAGATTATTTTAAACATACCCCAAGTGTAGAGAGGAGCATCACGAATCAGCCAGCTTCAACAATGAACAAGTCATGCCATCCTTATTCTATCCAAGGCTCACTCAGGCCTCCCCATCCTGACCAGATATTAACACAAATTCCAGCTATCATGGCATGGCATTTCTCCCATAAACAATTCAGCAAGTATCACACCTGTACGTTGAAGAGCATCAAATAAATATTATGAAATACTGTGTCAGTGTTTTAGAATTGTATGTGTGCATAATTTTTGTTAGCGTGTTTGAATCAGGATCCAAATAGAGTTCATATATTGCAACTGGTTGATGTTTCACTTAAATCTCTTTTAACTCTTGGATTTCTTCTCATGGGAGGCTTTCCAGCAAGGGAGTATCACGATTTGTCACTTTTTGAAAGACCACTGTAGCTCCTTGTGGAGACCAGCTAGCAGGAGGCTGAAGTGGAGGAAGACTATCCCAATGGGCCCATGGGAGAGGATGGTGGTCTGCAGGACAGGGGTATCAATGAGAGGGAAGGAATTTGGGCGAATATGGGATTTGTTTATTTACTATCTCATTTTCTTGCTAGAGCTCACCAGCCTTACTTTTTAGATATAGCCAAACAAATTTGCAGATTACGTATACACACATTCATAAATAATATACACATATGAACCAACCTATACATTTCGTGCACACATGGAAACATTTGTGGATTGGAAACATACAGACGCGTGCAGCGTGCCCACACGACTGATAGAGGAGAGGCGTCTCCAGTTCACAAAATATAATGCCTTTTGCTCATATTACCCCCCACACTCCTTGAAAGAAGGTTAATCAGACTGCCCCATTTTTATTTCTAAGTTGATGACTTCACTTGAAATTCTCACAATTATTTTAAAGTAACAGTGCAACCTAGTAGAAATGCATTGGCTTTCCCCAAATAATAATAAAGCACACGGGTTAAAAATAGAGTTCTGTGGCGCAAAAAGACAGAGCTGACTGGCTGGGAATAAACAAAAGACCCTAAGAGCACCGCCCCCCGCCCTGCTGCCCCCTTCCCCAGCGTGCATCTTCTGGAGCAGGGGTGCCCCGCACATGGTGTAGGTGGCCCAGCACTTCCAACAGGAGCTGCCTGCGCCGCCCACGGCCCCAGCTGCTTAAGGGCGGCCTGTTCTTAGCCCCCTCGCTCTTAATTGTTGTGCACCTGCTCTGGCCAAAATCTTTTTCCTGCTTTCCTTTCATGTGCATGATGGATCCTAGCCTTCCTGCAGAGTCTCAGCGAGGTGCTGAGAAATATCACTCTCTCATTCTGTTCTTTTACCCACGGGTTGCTTTCTTTTTATATTCAGGGTCCACTTGAACGGAGTACTTTGCAGCATCTGGGAGCTCCACTTCTAACACCCCTCAGGTTATGACTCAAGCAGATCAACCCAGGGAACCCCAAGACTGCATGTCCCGTCTATCACTTAAAGTTTTGACAACGGAGAAGGGAAAATGAGAGGCAAAGAGGGAAAGCAAAACCAAAAGGATAGGGAACTGTCACAACTTCCATTTGATTACTGTTAGTATTTAGCATTAAGGGTCAACCAGCTCTGAAGGGCTTGCGGGAGCATGAACACAGAGGCCAGCACTTGGTTATTTATATTCTTTATGTAACGTGTTGTTCTTCACCCTCCTCGGTGACATCAGAGTTCTTGTTTCACATCAGCTGTCCTTGCTTGTGGTGTTTCCGAGGTTGTGAAGGCGGCTGAAGATAAACGTGTGTGACTGATGGGAGCCCCTTGGGGGGGTGTCCTCTGGCCGCTGCGGCTTCGTGCAGATGGAGAAGCTGCGTCTCGGGGCTGACTCGATGCGCGTCCCCCTGGGTTGACCCTAAGATCAGCTTTGTGGTCACAGATGCTAGATGAACACACACCATTCCCTGTCCTGAGCTATTTGCCTAGATTTCCCTCCTATGAGGAGCTTGGAGACTGTCTACATCATGCCAAACATTTCCCAAGGGGGAATGCAATTCAAAATCCCCAGGTTTCTGTTGTAAAGAAACAGTCAGATGTTTCTTATATTTGGATATATTTGGATAAATGGAAAGAGGGGAAAACTTTTAGCTCAGCTCGATCAGTGGCATCTTGTTCTACATGGAAGGTACTAAAAATACACTCGGTTAAATCAAACTGTTTATTGATAAGATCCATTGCACTCCCCAGTGTCCTGGGCACCATGTCAATCAATAGTTCAACATGGACTCTGTTCCCTATGGCTTTCTCTATGGCGTTGCCTCAAATAACATGACCTTTTATATACTCAGGATGAATGTTTCATAGTCCTAAAGCATCATAATTTCCTACAGGAAAAGTAGGGTAATTAATAATCAGTATTTTGCATTTTTCTATGTGTCAGCCACTGTCTAAACTGTCAGTGTGAATTATCTCACTTAATCTCCTCAACAACCATTAAGATGTTATCCCCATTTAATATTGGAGGCATCTGAGATTCAGAAAGTTTAAACGACTTGCCCATAGCCTCTCAGCGTGTTAGGGAAGCCTGAGTCACACACGGTCTATATTCGTACATCACACTATCTTACTGTACTATTCTATTGTCTTCTGGAAAATTAGGCCCACGTTAGTCCAAGTAGTCCTGGTTTTATGTGTTTGTCATGAAAGCTGCGTGTGTTTAACTTCCCAAAGTCCCCCGTGTGTGTGTGTGTGTGTGTGCGCGTGTGCGCGTGCGCGCACACCAGGTGATTATTATGTGAGTGGGCTCATTTTCTTTTGTTCAATTTCCAGCTGATATGCATAATAGCATTTCCTTATTCTGGAGGGAAATGGAAGCTCTGAAAGAAGCGGAGGACAGCTCCTTTGCAGGGTTTCCTGTTGAGGGAAACAGGAAATGCCCGAGTATCAGGAGGAAGCCTGTCAGTAAGAGATTTCTAGAGTTGAAAGGGTAGAACCATGGGGCCCAGTGCGGGGCTCAGAGCTCAGGCTTAGAAGTTGGTAGGAAATAGATGCCTGAACTTTTGGGTTTCCATTTCCTACAATCCTTTCAACAGAGACTCTTGGCAACTATGTGAATGGCTGAATTTTAGAGAAAACCATGCTGCTCAATGCCGCAGTCATCCCTTATCATCCGTGAGCGAAAGGTCAGTTCACAGCTGATCCACAGAGCTGTGGAAAAGGGTCAAGAATGAGTCAAAGGTATTCACCATTGTTCCTAGACTTCCAGAGTTGCATTCATTGAGAGGGTTTTTTTTTTTTCCCCCTTTTTAATGAAGTCATTGACTCCAAGGGACCAGATGGTAGTTTGGGTTAGTAAAGCTAATTCTGGCCAGAAAAAGAAAGCAAGGTGGAGCAGAATGATATAGAAAATAAAGTGGAAATGGAATGTTTACACAGGACATGGAAGATCTGCAAAAGAAGTTAAAATCCAACTTGCAGGAAATTTGTTTGGTGCGTGAACGAAGACCTTATTTGCAGAGCCGCCTGGTGAATTTCTGGCAAACAAGTAGGAGATTGAAGAGTACGCTGCAGGGCTCCCTAGTCTGTAACACACCTGGATGTTTCAATATTGGCCAGTGAGGGCCAAGTCAGAGATACTACAGTATATCAACTTCCAGCCTCCCTGAACCCAGACCCTCAGATTTCTGCCCCCTGAAGGAACCCCATGACAAGATCACCAGTGACTCTCGAGTTCTTAAATGGACCACGTCCAGGCCTCAAGGCCTTGGCCCCTCTAAACACTTTGTGCTGTTGAACATTCCTGTGTTCTTCAAATGCTTTTCTTCCCTGGTCTTCCTAAACACCCCACTCTCGTGGTTTTCCTCTACTTTTCTGGTCACACCCTTATCCATGAGGTTTTTTTCCATCATCCATCTATTACATTGTTCTGGGGAGAGGGAGGCAGAGTTCCATTTGAGACTTTTCTTTTCTCACTTTTGAAAATGTATGCATTCTTTTGGATTAACCAGTGTTTGTTTGTTCACAATTGCTATTTTTTAGTGTAGAGTTTCAGCTTTGTATATCTAAACCCCTTCCAGATTTTTCCACTAAAATTCCCACCAGCATCTCACACTTGGCCAGCTCAAAATGCAACTCCTTCTCTTCTCTGCTCTGCCATCATCTTTTCGATATGTAGGATCATCATCCACCCATTTCTCTAAGTGACGACCAGAGAGCCACCCTCAAGCCCTCCTCCTCACCCATTTCTGTTTCCAATAAATTATCAAGCACTCTCTTGGCTTGTTTTTAAATAGCCAAAATCTTTCATCTTTTCCAAGCTGTCTATCAAGACGTGCTGTTGAGTAATCTTATTTGGTGAATGGATGGACATGTGACTGAAATCAGGTCATGGCACATCATGAACTCCAGCTCAATGCACAATGGGCTCACACTGTCCTGGGCTCCCCGAGGTCATGGCCAAATCTCTCCATGGCCTTGTGCCTGACAATGCCACTTTCAGAACAGACGAAGAGTGTTATTTCCTGATGTACTAAAACTCCACTGAGGCTCTGAGTTTATCCCAACTACTGGAAGAACATAAAATGATAAGTATTCACATAAATATATATCAATTAGAATAATATGTGGTTTTTCTTCATTTCTCTATTTTATGTTTTCCCATTCTCTGACTCTACTTCACAGACTCTGGCTCTGTCAACTCCTAAGGACCAGATTTCCATTATATGACATCCTAAGTCTCCTGTCCAAACCTGTTTTTCCTTCTTCAAAAAATCTATTGGCGGGCGCCTGGGTGGCTCAGTTGGTTAAGCGACTGCCTTTGGCTCAGGTCATGATCCTGGAGTCCCGGGATCGAGTCCCACATTGGGCTCCCTGCTCGGCGGGAGCCTGCTTCTCCCTCTGACCCTCCTCCCTCTCATGCTCTCTGTCTCTCATTCTCTCTCTCTCAAATAAATAAATAAAATCTTTAAAAAAAAATAAAAAAAAAAAATTAAAAAAAAATCTATTGGCCATTTGGCTACGAATGCCCAGTATTGTCTGAAAGAGGCTAAGAGAATGAACATGTGTATGTGTGTGTGTGTGTGTGTGTGTACAATTTTCTGAGGAAGAAAGCAGAGTTGAATCTGCTAACCCTGTTTCTGACTAGCATGGGTATTATTAATAGCTCAGTTTCTATGACTGGATTCCAAGGCAGAAAGATAAACAGCAAAAAGAGTAATCTGCCAAGCTATTAAAAAAAATAAAGAAAAAAAGAAAACTAGAAAGATAGGAAATCTTGAAAACAGACGGAGAAAGAAAGCAAGAAAGAACATTGATAACAGGAGGCAAAACTCTAGGCTATCCAGGGGCAAAATAGACAAAGCCACCAGACAACAAGAGCTAGGGTAGTATTACATTTGGGCACAAACTAGTGTATTTTAGTTTTTTCCCCTTTAAAAAGTCCTCCCACAAGAAACACAAAACAAGATGTGTTCCTTGGAAGAATTTATAAATTCTACAATTTTTTTTTCATTCTATTCTGAAGAGCTTTCCCCCTTACTATAAAGTTAATGGACACACTGTATTCATATTGGTATGAGCATTCTGCAAGATAAGAAATATATGCAATAATCTTCATTAACCTTACAACAAAAATTAACAATAATGAAACTACCAGCATATTCTGGGGAATAAAGAGATTTGTATTGGCGTGATCGTGTGGCATGCAATGTGTGAAACGTCATAGATGTTATTCTATATGCATGGCTGGGATTTCAAAATGAGAATCATTTAGCTCTCTGTAAGGTAAGTTTAGAAGCAGGAATTCTGAAGAAAGAGCCAACAAAGACAAAGATCTGACCTTAGGTCTGATGACATTTTGGCCGCCACAAACCTGTATTGTCTCTGTGTCCCTGACCTCGTGCCATGAACAGCCATGTGCCATTTTTACAAACTCACCAGGTACGGACTGCAACATATGGCAAGATAGAGTGTGCATGGCAAGGTAGTCGATGGAGGGCAAAATAAAAGGATTCCTCCTAAGTTTGGTCATTATTCATTGTCTTTCTATTTTCACAAGAGGGAAATGAATCCATTACTTCTATTATTCTGAAGGGATGTCAAAGTGTAACATGGCTTTAGTTTCAAACAGTGACAGTCTTCTCTAAAATTCTATAGTGAGTTTGGAGAGCTACTCTGTTAATAGTTCCACAAATACATGGATTTCGCAAGTTGATTTAACTATGAAAGAAGATATTTAGGAAGATATTTCTTGATTAATTCACAGTTATCCTGAAAGCACTTCTCCCAGACATACCTATTTTAATTCTGCCACTTTCCACTGTACAGAATTATAGTTTTGCACTAAGAGTGAAGGAGGTGTTTGTCTCAGAACCTTTCAACTCTTCAGGACCAGGCTGGTCCTGAAAAGAGGCATCTGGCACCTCTTTCTTGTACTCTAACGATGTAGGCATGAAGCCTCGCTCAATCTCAAGTTTTTAGGAACAATCTGTTCCAGTATTTTAGAAAATAGAGGATGGACATTTTTACCTCCCAAATTCCAAGATCCTAAAAATATATCAATCAACCAAGGCTTTCAATTCCAAGTGAATCGGGAGCAGTAAAAGTTATGGGATCAATGCCGTTCTTAAGGCAGCAGATAGAGAAGCTGACAGAGCAGCTCTGATCCCAGGCAAGAGACCTAACTCAGTAGTTTCAGGTCATTTTTCATCCCTTAATGAATTTATAATTCTGCTGGATTCCTTTGGTAGCAAGGTCATCACACAGTGAGCGAAGCCCAGCGTCCAGACAGGAGTGTTGTCCCATGCCTGTTTGTAGACAAAAAGGAAGAAAATAAAGCTGTCAAAGCTCATCCCCAAATATTTATTATGAGTGAAAAGGTAATTGTATGTATGAACAGCAATGCACACACACACACACAT